>NW_006921641.1:10724661-10730013 GCF_000298275.1 Orycteropus afer afer
GAAGGAAGGTTGGGCAATCTACTTCTGTAGTGATACTGCCTCGGAAACCCAAGGAGGGGTCGCTATGAGTCTGTTCTGACTCCACGGCACATAACAACAACAACAACCACCTTACACTATATACAAAAGTTAATTTGAAATGCATATAACAGACCTGCATTTAAGAGCTAAAGCAATAAACTTTCTAGAAGAAAGCAATGTAGCAAATCTTTGTGAATGGGATCAAGCAAGAGTTTCTTAATTAGAACACGAAAAGCAAAACCCGCAAAATTAAAAATCAGTAAAATGGATTTCATCAAAATGAAAAACTTTTGCTCTTTTTGTAAGACAGTTAAAAAGATAAAAAGGCAAGCCACAGACTGGGAAAAAAATATTTGCAGGACATATAACTAATGAAAGACTTATATCCAAAATGTATAAAGAACTGTTATGACTCAAAAATAACCCAGTTAAGAATAGGAAAATATCTGAAATGACACGGCAATAAAAAATTACATGAATGGAAAATTAGCACATGAAAGCATGCTTAACCTCACTATTCATCAAGAAAATGCCAATTAAAACAATGAGATACTACTACATACCTTATAATGACTAAAGTTAAAAAGACTGACAATAGCAAGTGCTGGAAAGGATGTAGAAGACCTGAAACTCTCACACGCTGTTGGTGAGGATATGAAAGTCACAGCCACTTTGGAAAACAACGGCGGTATATAAGAGTGAAACATTCATTTATCACATAACCCAACACTCCCACTCTTAAGTTTTCATCTAAGAAAAATGAAAACCTATGTCCAACAAAGACTTGCTTTGGAATTATTTTCACAGAAGTGTTATGCTTACCAGTCAGAAACTGGAAACAATTTAAATACCTATCACTGGGTAAATAGGTAATGAAATGGAACAATAGACTACTACTCAGCAATAGAGAAGAATGAAATATTGACACCCACAACATGTACAAATCACAAAAACATTGTGCTGAGAGAAAGAGATCAACCACAAAAGACCTCATATTAATGGCTTCATGTTCATGTAATTCTCTAAATTTCACAACAGAATAAATCATAATGACAGAAAGCACTTAGTGGCTTGTCTGGGGCTGGAGCTCAGGGGAGGGGACCAAAGGCACAGGAGGAAAGTTTACAGGGTGATGGAAACGTTCCATGCCTTGATCATGGCAGTGGTCACATGACTGTATGCAGTGGCCAAGATTCATTAAAGCGCTCACTTAAAATGAGTGAATTTTATTGTATGTAAATTATACCTCAAAAAAGATAGAAACAATAAGTCAAATAGGAAGTATGCAATACGCAAATGGTAAAATCATTAAACCTTAAATCTGAGAATCCTTTTATGGCATTTTCTTTATGTCATACTCAGAATGAGATGTTAGCTTTATAAAACTGAATACATACTATTGTAAAAGTATTTACCTATCTTAGAACTGATCCATCCAAACATAAAAAAACACTTAACTGGATTTTTAGAACCTTAGTTTCTAGTCATATTCTTTCACTAACATCAATTATGACCTTGGGCCAGGTAACCCTCTACCTCTCCTACCTCTGTAAGTAATGAAGTTTTCAGAGATTCTCAACCTGAGGTTCATCCAAGTGTCCCCCAGACAAAACTCAGGGTATCTGGGAACATGGATGAGAAGAAGGTATAGCTTTATTTTCATTAACCTTTAATGGAAATTTAACATTTCCTCCAACTATGAGGGAAGTCAACAATCCATAGCAGTATTAGCAGAAGCAGGGACTCTGTCACTAAGAGAAATCACAGATATTTTTATAGCATATTGTGGGTGTTGCTAATATCTCAAAATATTATTTATGCTCATCACTATTTCAAAATTACAGTAGTTATTAGACTTGGCATTGGATATTTTTAGTTAAATGTGTTAACAAAATCATCTTATACCTTTATATCATGCAATTTTTAAAGTTCAATAAAATAATGGTATTTCAACATAATCAGCTTCCTTTATAGTCATTTTATTTTTCAGATGAGTTAACTTCTTTGCTTTTATTGAAACAATCATCTTTACGATATGATTTTCTATTTATTTTGGTTCAGGTAAAAGTTTACAAAGCAAATTTGTTTTCAATTCAGAATTGTATACATATTTTGTTTTATAATATTAGTTGCAATTCCTTCAATGTAATAGCACTCTTTCTACTTTCTCCCTGGGTTCCCAGTATCCATTTGTCCTTCGTTCCTGTTCCTTCCTATCTTCTGAGCTTTGTTTTGGGGCCAATGCTGCCCTTTTGGTCTGGTCTGGTTAACTGTTCTATGGAGTCTATTCCTCATGAGTGTTACTGTCCATTTTATAGGCCTGTCTATTGTTTGGATGAAAGGTGCTCCCTGAGGATGGGTTCAATAGTTCTATACATTTTATTTTATGCACTTAAAACACAATTTTGAGAATGGGGCCACAGGCTTCACCAAAGGGGTCTTTGGCACAAATAAATTAAAAAAACCCAGGGCTGAGTAACCTCTAACCATTCATTACAGTAGTTACAGTGTATATAATAGTGCTAATAATTGTACTCAAAACTAGCATAAATGTTGACAATGATATTGTGGGCATATCTTTTCAAAAAACTTACTTGGTAGAGACACATATTGAAGTACTTATAGGTAAAGTGATATCTTGCATTTGACTCAAAATATTCCAGGGGGAAAAAAAAAATAGAAGAGAGGAGCAATGAAACAAGATAGGCAATACTCCAATATGGGTGATGGGCACTTAGGGGTTAATGATATTTTTTTCTCTCCTTTTGTGTTAGCTTGAAATTTTTATAATACAAAGTTTCCTTGTAAAAGATTCACAGGCCCTGAGGATAGGTCAATTCCACAGAAACATTCAGGTTATACTGTTTTGTTTTGATTTTAAATCAAAAGTGTGTAGAGGAGCATGCAGTTTGCTACAGTTTGTACCACTCCCTCCTGTCTTAGAACCTGGCCCATTCCTACATCAGCATGACTTATTTGGCTTCTGAAGGCATTTAACTTTGTAGGTTTACATGGACTGCATATGATTTAAAAACCAAAAACCAAATCTACCGCCACTGAGTCAATTCCAACTCACAGTGACCTCTGTTATGTTTCCAAAGTGGTAAACATTTATGGAAGGAGATTGTCCCAGATTTCCCCATCTTCTTTCCATGGAGTGGCTGGTGGGTTTGAACTGCCCACCTTCTGGTTAGTTGTCAAATGCCTTTGGCACATGCCACCAGAGCTCCTTTTTGTATACTTAGCCATTACAATTGCGCACATTCACTGTGACTAAACAGGTTAAAGCTGGTTTTCTATAATCAGTAGCTGGCTAATTCTTTAATGAAGCCACTTAGTTTTGTTCTTTTTACGGTCACAAGTGAATCTGACTTGAGCCAGTTTGTTTGTACTACTGGCTACAAAGAGGAAGGGGCAGGAGATTACAGCTGGATTGGAAACTTGTCATAACTACTGAAAAACAACTCTAGGTTCATTCCTTGCTGCCTTCAGATCAGTAATGTCATCTTTGTGCTGAGATGTCCATTCAGGCTCCTGAGGAATGAGCTAGTCCACTTCTAATTTGTGCATGATTGGACACAGTGGTAGTTAAGTTATGTGTCAACTTAGCTGGGTCTGGTTTTGAGTGGCTGGGCAGCTGGATGTAATGATTTCCCATGATGAGACTAGTAATCAGCTCCATGGTGGAATCTACTGTGAGGAGCTGAGGAGCTAGCTGCCTTAGAGATGTGGTCTGCTCCCAGTACATAAGGAGAAGCTTTAGGAATGGTCTCTATCTTTTTGGCACACTTAGACCCTGCATTTGGCTGAGTCTTTATCTCAGTGGCCTGCCATATTTTGTCTCGATCTTGGAACTGTTAATGGAGTTGAATTAGTGGCCTACCATGTAGTTTGGTAATAATGGGACTGTACCATTTCACTTGTTGACCTTGGGTTTGTCAGCCTTAGCAGCCAGCAGCTGCCTGAGTGAAGAGATACTTTTAGCTTCAGTGGGGTGGGAGCAAGAGGCAGAGCTGAAGCCCAAGGTCCAGCTGCTAGAGCCTGGCACTTTGAACTAAGACTTCTAGGCTCCAAAACTGCAAGAGAATAAGCTCCCATTTGTCGAAGTCACCCACCTGTGGTATTTTCTGTTAGAGTAACCCGAAGTAACCAAACAGACACTGACCCTCTACTTTTGTTTGTGGGGTTTACAGGTTCTCTGTGAACCTCTAAAGGCTTTCAGAATTTACCACACCTACTTAAGGGCTGCCAACCATTCATTTAAGTAGTCTACTAATGCAGTTTAGCCCATGGGCTATGCAATCAGTTCGTAGGTGTAAACCTTAGCTCTCACATACAGTGAACATATTTAATCTTGTACCATAGTTTTGTCATTTATAAAATGCAGTAATACCAGTAATTACCCTCAGGATGTTGTGAGGTTTAATAGCATAGTGGCTAAGGCACTTGACTGCTTACCAGAAGGCTGGTGGTTCAAACAACACAACACAGAGTACTGACAATAGGGTGTGAAACATTGTATATATTCAACGTAGTTGAGCACTATGATATTTTCAACAAGAGCAAAAAACTCTGAACCAACATAACATCCATATTATACCAGTGTCAATAATACTTGAATATTAATTCTAAGAAAAAGTTACACTGAACTAGATCAATACTACAAAAGTCACTCTATGTAAACAGCCTTATATTTCACTGAGTAAAACATCTTCTCAGGTTACAATTTGTTAATTTGAAAGCAGCTGCAGCATTAAGGCTTCAAGTTAAAACCACTGAAAGAGTTTTTATGACCTTCCTTTGATCAGATAAACTCACTTTAGCAATTACTTTAATCCAACAATTACAACTAAAAATATCATACAACACATGTGAGAGGGTAAAGGGGAAAAATCTGTTGCATGGTACTGTGCATCTGATCTACAATCTCCTTACAAGAAGTCCATTAAGATAATTAAAAATATGTTACAGAAATCCAAGCTACTAGAAAGAGAAGAGTATTCCCAATGAAGACTAATATTCTCAAACCAGTGTCAGAAATCACAAAAAGGACTCTCTGGAAATAGATTTTAAAGGCAAAGGAGATGTTTCAACTTGACTAACAAAGTAGTAATCGTGATTACTAACGGACTACAGCTATTTGAGAGAGTAAAGCAAGGTCACTGTGTATGTAATTGAAAGGTGAAAACCATTTTCCCTTCAAGGGGTTAACTACTTTCAAGAAATCTCAAGATGTAAGAAATGAAAATTGAAATTCGAAAATTCCTTGAATCAAATGAGAATGAAAACACAACATACCAAAATCTTTGGGACACAGCAAAAGCAGTGATC
>NW_006921641.1:10734801-10749594 GCF_000298275.1 Orycteropus afer afer
AAAAAAAAAAAAAAGAAATCTCAAGATGTAAAGTAATGAAAATGTTTAAAGTATATAAAAGATCAAATAGCTATTATAATTAAAGCAAAAAGATATTTAGAAAGTAAAATAGATTTTCATTTCTCTATTTCCATATTCTTTATCATTTCCAATAAGGCAGAAAATGGTTTGGTTTTACCTTTTGTACATGATCAATTTTTGGTTCCTTCTGCTTCAATAGTTATTACCACCAGGAAATGATCAAATTAAACTATGCCTGATCTGAGGTTAACATGCTAATTCTAAAGTAATATTACACTTCTTATAGTTTTGACTTAGAATACGTTCTAATACATATCTCATTGTGGTTCCTATTTGTAATCATTTTAACAATTGTGATTTGTTCTTGGTCTGTGTATAGGTCCCTCATGAGCACAGTTAAGTGTTCTGGAGCACTTGACTGCTAACCAGAAAGAAGGCTGGCAGTTCAAACTTACCAGCCACTCCTTGGAAGGAAGGTTGGGCAATCTACTTCCGTAGAGATATTGCCTCAGAAACCCAAGGAGGGGTCACTATGAGTCAGAAACAACTAGAAGGCAGCGAGTTTGGTTTTTTTTTGGGGGGGGGGCGGGGATTCCCATTGTTCACAGTGTTACCCATAATGTGTTTTTCTCCCAAAATTTTAAGGGCGATCTGGGTGAAATTTTACAAAGCAGATTCATTTTACATCAACAGTTCATACACATTTTTTGACATTGATCATAATCCCTGTGGTGTAACATCTGTTCTCCTACTTCCCTGTGGTTACGCTTTTCTTATGTCCTTCTTGCCTAAGCATTTCTGCCTCCTTTTCTCCCTGCACAAATGCTGCCCATCTGATCCACCATGGTTCACTGTTTTAAGGAGTGCATCTTCCAGGTGTAGTTCTTCAGCTCTAGGCCTATCTATTGTTTGGCTGAAAGTTCAGCCATGGAAATGAGTTCAATTCCAGGCCCGAAGGATGACTCTGGGCCATAATCTCAGGGGTTTTCTTTATCTGACTAGTAAAACTATTTTTTTTTTGTTGTTCCATATATTTTTCTCCTGCTTTACCCAGGATCTCCAATTTTGATCCCTTTCCGAGCGGGCTTCCGAGGCAGTATCACTACGGAAGAAGATTGCCCAACCTTCCTTCCGAGGATTGGCTGGTGGGTTTGAACCACCAGCTTTCTGGTTAGCAGTCAAATGCCTTAGGCACTACGCCACCAGAGCTCCTGTATTTTTCCGAGTGGTTGGCATTAGTAGCCAGGCACTGTCTAATTCTTCTGGTCTCAGGGTCATACTGGCTGAGGTTCTCATGGTCCATTAGTCATTTGGACTATTTCTTTGATTTTCTTCATTCTTTTTTGCTCCATAATTTGTTATACTCCATAGTCATCTACCTTTGTGTTAATGAAACACAGGTAAATATCTTCCTGTTACTCTTTGCTTTCAGCCGAGATCCATCAGACCGCAGTAATAATATCCCTCATTCCCCAACTTCTTCTGAATCTGGCTTGAATTTTGGCAGTTATCTGTCAATATATTGCTGTTATATATATAAACTGTTATATATATAAACTGTCATATATATAAACTATTTTTTAATTACCTTCATCAAAATTTTACTTGCATGTTATATTAATGATATTGTTTGATAATTTCCACATTCTGTTAGCCCATTTTTCTTTGGAATGGGCACAAATATCGATCTCTTTTAGTTGGTTGGCCAGGTAGCTGTCTTCCAAATTTCTTGGCATAAATGAGTGAGTGCTTCCTGCCCTGTATCTGTTTATGGAAACATCTCAATGGTTATTCTGTCAATTCCTGGAGCCTTGTTTTTTGCCTTTGTTTTCAGTGCAGCTTGAACTTCTTCCTTCAATACCATCAGTTCTTGAACATATGTTACCTCCTGAAACAGTTGAACATCAACCAATTCTTTTTGGTACAGTGACTCTGTGTGTTTTTTCCATCTTCTTTGGATACTTCCTTCCTGCATTTCAATAGAACGATAGAACCCAAAGAATCCTTCAGTATTTCAACTTGAGGCATGAATGTTTTCTTCAGTTCTTTCAGCTTGAGGAATAGCGAGCATGTTCTTCCCCTTTGATTTTCTAACTCCAGGTCTTTGCACATTTCATTGCAGTACTTTACTTTGTCCTCTCGAGCTGTCCTTTGAAATCTTCAGCTCTCTTACTTCATCATTTCTCCCATTCACTTTAGCTACTCCTGTAGCAAATTTCAAAGTCTCTTCTGACATCCATTTTCTTTCTTTCCTGTCTTTTTAATGACTTTTCGACTTATTCATGTATGATGTCTTTGATGTCACCCCGCAACCCATCTGGTCTTCGGTCATTGGTGTTCAATAAGTCAAATCCATTTTTCAGGTGGTCTCTACATTGAAGTGGGATATATTCAAGGTTGTGTTTTGCCTCTCATGGATTTGTTTTAATTTTCTTCAGCTTCAGTTTAGACTTGCATATGAGCAATTGATAGTCTGTTCCACAGTTGGCAGATGAAGTTGATTTTATTTTTGTGTATTCAGTCTAGTGAGGTCGAAGTGTATAGTCACTATTTATGTTGCTGAAAAAAGGTATTTGCAATGAGTAAGTCATTGGTCTTGAAAAATCCTATCATGTGATTTCTGGCATCAGTTCTATCACCAAGGCCATATTTTCCAAATAGCAATGCTTCTTTGTTTCCAACTTTCACACTCCAATCACCAGTGTTCTGGTTACCTAGTGCCACTCTGACAGGAATATACCACATATAGGATGGCTGAGCAAACAGGAGTTTATTCTCTTACAGTTTGGAGGCTTTAAGTCTGAGATCAAAGTGCCAGGCTCTAGGGGTTGGGTGAAAGCCCCTTGACCTTGGACTTCAGCTCTACCTCTTGCTCCCAGCCCACTGAAGCTAGAGGCATCTCTTCACTCAGGCAGCTACTGGCTGCTGAGGCTAACAAGTCCAAGGTCGATAAATAAAATGGCACAGTCCCGATGTTACCAAACCACGTGGCAGGCCATTAATTCAAGTCCATTGAAAGTCCCAAGGTCGGCAGAGCATGGCAGGCTGCTGAACAACGACATGGCTACATGCAGGGTCCAAGCACATCATAAGCTAGAAACCAGTCCCAAAGTTGCTTCTTATATACGGGAAGCAGACCACTTTCCTAAAACAGCTACTCAGCTGCTCCAATTCATTCCACCAAGAAGTTAATTACAAATCTTACCATGAGAATAACTACATCCAGCTGCCCAGCCACTCAACCAGGCCTAGCCAAGTTGACACACAAACTTAACTACCACAACTAGTAATTATCAATACATCTTGATTGCACATTTGGTCAGTTTCAGACTGCAGAAGTTGGGAAAAAAGTTTCAATTTCTTCATCTTTGGCTTTAGTGGTCTGTGCATAAATCTGATTAGTAGTAGTATTAACTGGTCTTCCTTGTAGGCATAAGGATGTTATATACTATCAATGACAGCACTGTACTTCAGTATAGATCTTGAAATGATCTTTTTGACAATTAATGCAATAGCATTCCTCTTCAATTTGTTATTCCTGGCACATAAGATCATAAGCACATATATAAGAAGCAACTCTGGGACTGGTTTCTAGCTTATGGCACGTTTGGACCCTGCATGTAGTTATGTTGTTGTTCAGCAGCCTGCCATGTTCTGCCGACCTTGGGACTTTCAGCTCACTAATGTCTAGTACTTTTTTTTTTTTTTTTTTAATTGTGATTTGGGCGGAAGTTTACAGAGCAAATTCATTTTCCATACAGCAGTTCATACACATTTTGCTTCATGACATTGACTACAATTCCCCACAATGTAACAGCTCTCTTCCCACTTCCTCCCTATAGTTACCTCTTCCCTAAGTCCTTTTTTCCTATGCATTCCTGTCCTCCCAAGCTATCTCCCTGTGCAAACACTGACTTTATGTTCTCCCATGATTGATCACTCTAAGGAGTGTATTTACTTGATGTAAATGTTCTCCCTATATGCCTGTCTACTGTTTGGCTGGAAGCCATTAGGAGTGAGTTCAATTCCAGACCTGAAGGGTAACTAGGGGCCATGGTCTCAGGGGTCTTACCAGGCTTTATTGTACTGATAAACCAGGTCTTTTTTTTTTTTTTAATGATTTTGAGTTTTGTTCCACACTGTTCTCCCACTCTATCCAGGATCTCCTGCACTGATCTCTTTCCGAGTAACTGACATTGCTAGTTCTTCTGGTCTCATGGTCAAATAGGCATGGTCTACCAGTGTCTTGGAATAATTATTTCTACATATCTTTGGTTTTCTCCATTTTTCATTGCTCTGGATGAGGAGAGACCCATCACTGCATCCAGATGACCGCTTGCAAGCTTTTAAGACTCCAGTCACTACTCACCAAAGTAGGATGTCAAACAATGTTTTTGTGTAGTATGTTATGCTAGTTGAGTTTGATGTCCCTGTGACCATGGTCCTGAGCCCACAGGTCTAACTACTTGCTCTTTGAGGATGGTTGGCTTAGGATATTGAACTTTATGCATCTAATTTCCTTTGACAAATTCCAGTTTCCTAGATTGATAATTCATACAATCTACATTATAATTATTAGTGGATGTTTGCAGCTGTTTCTTCTTATTTTGAGTTGTGACACATCAGCAAATGAAGGTCCCAAAAGCTTTACTTCATCCACATCATTAAGGTTGATTCTACTTTGAGGATGCAGCTCTTCTGCAGACATATTTTGAGTGCCTTCCAACCCGTGGGACTCATCTTTCAGCATGTTTCCCTACTACTCATATGGTTTTCAGTGTCTAGTTCTTTCAGAAGTGGACCTGGTCACATCCTTCTTCCTTGTATGTCTTAGTCTGGAAACTCTGCTAAAATCTGTCCACCATGGGTAACCCTGCTGGTACCTGAAATACCAGTGGCATAGCTTCCACCATCACAGCAACACACAAGCCATCACAATATGAAAAACTGACAGATGAGTGGTAGAACATATATGTATGTATAATTATATAACTGGACCAAAAAGAATTGGTCTATGTTCATCCATTTCAGGAGATGGCATATGATCAAGAACCAATGGTATTAAGGAAGAAGCCGAAGCTGCACTGAAGGAAGGGGTGAAGAACAAGGCTCCAGGAATTGACGGAATACCCATTGAGATGTTTCAACAAATGGATGCCACACTGGAGGCACTCACTCAGCTATGACAAGAAATTTGGAAGACAGCTACCTGGCCAAATAACTGAAAGAGATCCATATTTATACCCATTCCAAAGAAAGGTGGTTCCACAGAATGTGGAAATTATCTCACAGCATCATCAATATCACACACAAGTAAAATCTTACTGAAGATAATTCAAAAATGGCTGCAGCAGTATACTGACAAAGAACTACCAGAAATGCAAGCTGGATTCAGAAGAGGACGTGGAATGAGAGATATCATTGCTGATGTCAGATGGATCTTGGTTCAAAGCAAAGAATACCAGAAAGATGTTTACTTAAGTTTTACTGACTATGCAAAAGCATTCAATTGTTTGGATCATAACAAATTATGGATAATATTGAGAAGAATGGGAATTCCAGAACACTTAACTGTAGTCATGAGGAATCTACATATACCAGGAGGCTGTTGTTCGAACAGAACAAGGAGACACTGCATGGTTTAAAATCAAGAAGGGAGTATGTCAGGGTTGTATCCTTTCACAATACTTATTCAATCTGTATGCTGAGCAAATAATCCAAGAAACTGCACTATATGAAGAAGCACATGGCAACAGGATTGGAGGAAGACTCATTAACAACCTGTGATATGCTGATGACACAACTTTGCTTGCTGAAAGTGAGGATGACTTGAAACACTTACTGATGAAGATTGAAGACTACAGTCTGCAGTATGGATTGCACCTTAATACAAAGAAAACAAGAATCCTCACAACTGGACCAATAAGCAGCATTATGACAAATGGAGAAAAGATTGAAGTTGTCAAGGACTTCATATTACTTGGTTCTACAATCAACACCAATGGAAACAGCAGTCAAGATATCAGACGTTGAATAACATTGGGAAATCTGCTGCAAAAGACATCTTTCAAGTGATGAAGAGCAAAGATATCACCTTGAAGACTAAGGTGCACATAACACAAGCCATGGTATTTTCAATTGCCTCATATGTATGTGAGAGCTGGACAATGAATAAAGAAGGCCAAAGAAGAGTTGATGCTTTTGAATTGTGGTGTTGGTGAAGAATGCTGAAAGTACTGTGGACTGCTACAAGAACTAACAAATCTGTCCTAGAAGAAGTGTAGCCAGAATGCTTCTTGGAAGTGAGAATGGCTAGACTTTGTCTCACCTACTTTGGTCACATTGTCAGAAGGGATCATTCCCTGGAGAACGGTATCATGCTTGGTAAAGTGGAAGGACAACAGAAGAGGGGAAGGCCCTCAACAAGATGGATCGACACAGTGGCTGCAACAACGGGCTCAGGTATAGCAAGGATTGTGAGGCTGGCACAGGACCAGGCAATGTTTTGTTCTGCTGTACAAAGGGTTGCTATGAGTAGGAGATGACTTGACAGCACCTAACAACAACAACAATCTCTTTTCTCATGAACTAGCCCCGGGGTTGGCAAGCTTTTTCTATAAAGTGTCAAACAGTAAATATTTTTTTAGCTCTGTAGGCCTTATATTTTCCCTTTTCCATATTCTTCTTTGCTAAGGCACTTGACTGCAAACCAGAAGGCTGGCGGTTCAAACCCACCAGCCACTCCTCGGAAAGAAGGTTGGGCAATCTACTTCTGTAGTGATACTGCCTCGGAAACCCAAGGAGGGTCTCTATGAGTTGGATCTGACTCCACAGCATATAACAACAACAACATATGTTAAAAGCGTGAAAAACACTCTTAGCTCAAGAACCATGTAAAAACATGCTGAGAGTGGGGTCTCACCCATAGACTGTAGTTTGCCAACCCCTGTGGTAGACTGTAAACATCTCAAGGTCAAGGTTGAGTTATTTACTTGTATTCTTCTAGTACCTGCATAGTACAGAGCATGTGGGTTCTCAGTAAACTCAGTTAAACTGAGTTGAGCTGATGGGGGTGGGCAGGGAAAAAATGAAATAGAGCAACCCAAATGGTCATATTTGGTCTAATAGGCATTTTACTAGGAAGACATGGCCTATCTTCCATGCTGGGTGACTGAAAGGGTCATTTTGCAAGGATTTACAGGTAATGCGGAAAGACAGCTTCTCAAACAGTCAGAGATTCTCTCTACATTGCCTTGGAAGTAACAGATTCCAATTACCATCCCCTTCCAAGTAGCAACCTTCCTACATTAGGCCTCATCTTACATCTACTTACAGTGGAGTGGACTGAGGTCCATGACAAATAACTTGCTTTTTCTCCAGTGGTTGCTTATATTCTGTGTTACTGTGCCCTGGTATCTGGTCCTCTTGCCACTGCAGCATTCTGAAAAGCTGCTAGCTTAAAGATAACATCTACCTACAGAAGTAAAATTAAGTTGGCAAATATGGAATTAGTTACACTTGGAATTACTTGGCAAAAATGGAATTATTTACACAACCACTATAAATAATTCTAATTGATGACCAAGAAACCTTCCCAGAAACAGTTTACAGCAAGTACCTTATCATGCTGCAGTTCTAAGTCTTAAGGCATGTTGATAATAGATGAAGGAAGGATCAAGAATACGTGGCTGGAAAAGCTCCATGGTCCCATCATGGCCACATGCCTCACTCTTGGCAGAGTGTCAGAATGTTGCAGTATCTCCTGAGAGACCTAGAATATGTATAATGTTTTTCTCTAGGGCATTCTTGTTTCCACACACTCTTTTGAGGTCTGAAGTCAGAGCTGTCTGCCTCAAGGGAGAAGTGCCTTTTTCTTCTAGCATCCCAAAATGCTCAGAATTATTGCCAGCACCTGTCTTCTCCACAGTTGACTTCTGGAGCTTGAGGAGAACAAAGAGGAGTCAGACAAGAGATGCTATTTAGTGTCCTGTTGGGTCTTCAACCTCCATGAAATAGTGCAGCTCCCACAGAAGAATGGCTTCATTTCCAGCACTTTCATGTTCTTGAAATCTCAGAATAATTCTCCACAGAGTTCTATCATTGAGTCTCTATCACTCAAGATTCAACTCCATATTTTCATGGAAAGAAAAAAAGGGGGAAAGGTGTTCCCTTGGGTATTATAACCAAGCAAGCAGACACTTCCAAAGGACTGTTAAATGTCAGATGCTTAACTGCATGACTGAGTAAAACCCATTATCTACAAGCTTCACTCTGATGTAACAAGTCCTACATTTTATCTAAGAAAGAAGCAAAAGGGTAGAAATAACCCATCTGTAGGCAGGCTGCAAATAAGTAATGGAGTAGGAAACTGACCCAGAGTTCCCTGATTCACAGACTAGACTCTATCCACCAGAAAAGCCAAGAGCCTGGGCAATGACAGTAAGAGACAAGGAATGAATAGCCTGGTGAGGAAAGGAATAACAGCTTGAGGAAACACTTTGGAAAAAGTAAATTAAACAAATCCCAAGGTCCTTTGTAGCTGTTCTAATGAGTGCCCTGGGATTCTACGTTTCTGAAGAAGGTAATTCAAAACTAAGTGAAAATATAACTTTAGGATTCATTTTTGCAAATCTGACTTGGAAAAGCCAAGATAAGAAGGTGAGGAAGAAGCTTAAGAAATACTAGACACATGATACCATGGAGATAATATTCTGTGGGGAAGAGACCATCAAAAGCAACAAGAATTGCTGTAACACTGAATACGGTGAGAAGAGAGTTGGCCGGAGCTATTTGAGAGGTGAAGGCTCTTTTATCCCTGAACATCCCTCCATGTGACAATTTCCTCCAGCTGGCTACCACCAGAATAGCTATCCTTGAGCTGTATGGAAAACACAGGCCAGGAGTGAACAACGCCAAGAAAGTATTTATCTCTGATATGTGATATGACCTGACATCAACTGAAGGTAGAATCATGGCTAGTGGACCACAGGAAGTTTCTGGAAAGGGTTCAGATTTCATGATACTTTGGGACAAAGTAACTGGTTGAAGAACTCATCTAATTTAATATTTTTGTAAAAAAGTTTACAATTGTTCATTTGATGGGGATTGCCTCTATGAGGCATCTGACCAGACCCAGTGTAATTCAAGGCAGAATGCAGGTCCTTCTTGCCGAACTGGGCTAGGATAATCTCCAGGCAACTCTCCAGGGTCATGACAGACAAACCAAGGATGCAATCAGGACTGGGATCAGGTTATGAGACTAGAACAGAAACACTGAGATCAAGGCAGTAGGTGAAGTGAATGTGGCAAATAGGAAGTAGGAACTCACAAAGGAATTAAGACTGTGAATGCAAAGCCAAAGTAGTGACACATGAGATCAGAACCAAAAGTCGTGGCTGGAAGCACCATGATTTGGTGCAGGTCCACAGAGCCATAGAAGATTGTGAGCAAAGAGGAGATGGCAGGAGTCCTTAGCTGTGAGGCTTCCTCTTCCACCTGGCCCCTTCTTCCAGGTTGAGCTCCACATGCCTGTGTCTCTGCAGGACCGACAACCAGATCCCTAGTGTACATATGAGGAAACCAAAGCAGACGGAGGCTTGTCCTCATCATCTGAACAAGGTCACATAATTAGTCAGAGGCACACCCAGGATTAAAATCTTTACCTCTCCAACCCTCTGTTTATCCATTTACATAATTAATATAAAATGATACGTTTGCATTTTTCAGGTGCATTTGAAAAGATGGCTCTAATTTATGAATAGCTACCAAATAGGAGCTCAATACAAGGCCCTGCTTTACAAAACAGTAATAGTTGGGTAACACCTAAAGGGCAGGGAGGCTCAACTCCTTAAAAGTATAGCCAACTCTCAATTATCTCTATGTGATTATACCATGGTAAAGTTTTAATTAGAATCTTTCTTCCCTCTACCACTATGTACTTTTTTTTTTGGGGGGGGGTGTCTTTCCTCATTATCTGTTGTTATGAAGTAAAGCAAAACAAACTAATTTAAACTAATTAGCCTAACCAATCAAAACCAAGAAAGTAAATCTGCTGGGGAAGAAGTCTCCTAAAGTCAGTATTTTTTGACTATGTGATGCCTTGGCTAAAGAGGACCAAAGCTTGTCTTCCTGAAACAGTTTGCTAAGGTGCAGGAGAGTTCCGCATACTGAACTCAACTCAAACGCACTGGACTTGGTGGTGGTGGTGGTGGTGGTGTGCTCTTGAGTCAGACCCCACTCATAACGACCCCTCTTTGGGTTTCCAGGGTGGTATCACTGTGGAAGTAGATTGCCCAACCTTCCTTCCAAGGAGTGGCTGGTGAGTTTGAACCACCAGCCTTCTGTTTAGCAGTCAAGTGTCTTAGGCTCTATGCCACCAGAGCTCCCACTGTGCCAACTCAAACTGGGAAAGGTGGAACTCCTTTGACTTTGGCTTGAAAACCAAACTAAATAAAGGTTTTGATTGACTTGACCCTGGTACCATATATCATTTCTTACTTAACAAGGAAATAAACAAAAGAGACTCTAAATTATCCATCAAGAGAAAGCTAGACCAATGTTTTCTTACTGATTGATTAATAACACAACAAACATTTAAATACAATGGAGAAAAACAATGAAAGCTGATGAGAGGATGCATTAAAACATTGCCCCACCTTTTAGTTATGTATTTTATAGTATGAAAGTTGTAGACTTTTCATTAAATAAGGATGATAACCAAATGGCCGAAGCAAGTATGTTTTGCATAATCCTGAAAAGTTTAGAGACCTGATTCTGGAAAGATACTTGAAACAGACATCTGTCTAGGGTGGGGTTTCTCAACTTTGACACTACTGACATTTTAGACCAGATAATCTTTGCCATGGGGGGCTGCATTGAAAGATCAGCAATATTCCTGGCCTTTACCCGCTAGAGGCCAGTAGCAACTCCTCAGGTCTGACAATCAAAAGAGTTTGAGGACACATTGCCAAACGTCCTCTGGAGGGCAAAATCATTCCCAGTTGAGAACTACTGTCTAGAGATAGTTTCTCTTTAAAACCACACACACAAAAAAAATATACATATGCTAAAGTAAAAGGAATTAACTCAGGACTCTAATGATTCTCATACTCATTACTAAATATAGTTTAGAACATTTTTAAATATATGCTGACAGCAAAAATATACTCACTGTGTACAAGAAAACAAAAATCTTTCCACATCAGCAGCAGAGTAAGTTTTGTAAAGCCTTCTGCATCATATTCCACGACACCTCTAAGTAATTAAAACACACACACAAACAAAAAACAAAACAAAAATATAAAAGAGTTGGGACCAAGTGAAGGATATATTAATAAAGTCAGAGGCATTTAATTCAAAATGCAAAAGGCAAGTGAGTATGCTAGATAAGATGGGTGTGGAATCTGGTATGAGAGCACTGCTTTTCAAGTCACAGCTTTCCCATTTACTCTCTATTGTAAATCACTCAGTCTTTGGCCCCTCAGTTTCCTTATCTGTGAAACAAGTAGAATAATACTGCAAAATCCATCCTAGGGTTGTGTGTGTGTGTGGGAAAGTCATAAAATGCTATGCAAATGTTGTTGTTATGTGCCGTGGAGTCAGACTCGACTCATGGCGACCCCTCCTTGGGTTTCTGAGGCAGTATCACTATGGAAGTAGATTGCCCAACCTTCCTTCCGAGTAGTGGCTGGTGGGTTTGAACCGCCAGCCTTCTGGTTAGCAGTCAAGTGTCTTAGGCACTATGCTACCAGAGCTCCTATGCAAATGTTAGTGATTAGTAAATCGAAAAATTAAGAAGTCAGGTCAGCAGTGATACTGTAATGCCAAATGTCACCACCTTGTCTAAACAGTGATCATTGAGTCTCATTTTCACCGGGCACTAAACAAGAATGAGTAATGACAATATTACTAAGTTTAGGATTACATATTACTTTTCTTCCATAATGCATGGAATCCATTCACTTGTGTTCCTCCTGTTCTCTTCCAGGGGGCTCAAGACAAAGTAGCAATATTAGCTGGGTGAACAGTGTGTTCAGATGGGAGATGCATACCTCATGCATAAAGGAAGAACACCTCATGATTGCTGGATGAATGAGGCCAGGCAGAAAATTCTGGTAGGATCACCTCAACCACTTTCCTTAAGGCGATGTCACTATAATGTGACAATACCAAGCACACGGAGGACGGAAATAACTGTCTCTCTCTTCTATACAAAGCAGGATCCCTGCTAGCACAGTGGTTAAGCACTCAGCTGCTAACCAAAATATTGGTGATTTGAACCCATCAGAGATAGATGTGTCAGTCTTCATCCATGGAGATCACAGCCTTGAAAATCCTACAGGGCAGTTCTACTCTGTCCTATAGGATCACTGTGAGTTGGAATAGACTCAGTGGCAATGGGTTTGGTTTCTTTATACAAAGAGGCCTTTGATGTCCTTAGAATTGCCTGCTCCCTGGGCAAGTCAGAACAATCAGAGCCTTGATATTGATGATCCCCCAGTTTAAGCAAGAGAGTCAGTTGTACCCATTGTATAAATGAAGGAATTGAGACAATGAAGACTAAGTGATTTGTTCAAAGATAGCCGGTATACAATTCAGATCTTCTGTCTTAAATCAATGATTTTACTCACTAGTTTATATTTCTTTGTATGAATTTATAATTAACCCAATATGTTATAACCTTGATATTCAAACGATTTAGATCCTACATCCCATGAGCAAAAACAAGCACATAGGCCTGTTTATTATGTATATAACACAGTTATAGAATAGCCAACTGTGTAATTTAGTAGTAGTTATATACAAGTACTACTCTGTGTGGCTAGGTGGCACACAGGTAAGCAACCTACCAACCAAAAGGCTGGTGGTTTGAACCCACCCAGAGGCACCTCTGAAGACAGGCCAGGCAATCTGCTTCCAAAAGGTCCCAGCCTTAAAAATCCTATGGAGCAATTCTACTCTGTACACATGAGGTCATCATGAGTTGGAGTTGACTCGACAGCAACTAACAGCAACAACACTGTGAATGTATTATAACCAGAATTCAATCATACACAAAAATGTACATTTAAAAAGTATAAGATTTTAAAATAAATGTAAGTACAATTTTCATATTTTTCTTATACCCCAATGGAGTGAATTGTATAAACCTTGGAATGTGTGTAGCCCATTTTGGAACTCACTATGCTAGCTTCTTCATTTTCAACTATATATTCTGAAGATAATCTTATTAAAAAATGAGAAGACCAATGGTGTCATTTATCAACCACTGTTCTTACCAAAAGCGTTTTCTCAACATGTTCATATAAAATTTAAGTAGTAAAGATTCATGTGAGAGACAGTCATACTGTTTACTGACACTACTATTTTGGAGGAATGAAAAATTCCACTATGGATAGTAAGGCAATGTCTTGAAATTGTTTTGAGAAGTCATCAATTTTACTTATACTTACACTATAATTTGTGAAATTAATTTCTAGGGAATGGGTATCTTGTTCTTGATTTCATTTTCTCTCATATCCCTGCTTTCCTTTTATCCTAATTTCTCCTTTTACTTACTTAAAGTTTGTATTTGCAAACTTTCTTTGGAATAAGGTGGGGTATAAACCAGTCCACTAAAAACTCTAACTACTATTAAATATAATGTTTTCTCCTCATATGGGTAGAATGCTCCACTCTTTAAAAGAAGATTGAGGAAAATGCACAGCCTCTCCCCACTGAGCTAAGCCCAAGCAGGAGTTTGACAAGGCCTCTGATGTCATCTAAGGAGACAGAGCTGCAGAGTAGCGTTGCCAGTGGTAACCTGGAGGAAAGGGCAAACACAGAGGGGCAGCCTGGAGGAAATGCTCTCTCTGTAACTGTTGTTCCACACTTCCTCTTTCCTTCTCCATGGTCTCTTCCAACTGCTAATCTCAAGTGTGAGTCACAGCTTCCTTATCTAGTGTTAGATTTCTTTCCCAAAGCTGTGTGGCACTCCTGTCAGGAGACTTGAATCCTAAAGAAGTAGGTCGCACCCAGACCCCACCTCTTCTAGGTGTGTGACCTCCATCTATTTACTGAATTTCTCAGAGTTTCAGGACTCTTTTCAGTAATGTGTCAGTAATCTGTGAGAGGACTGACATTGAGAGTGGCAGCACTCAACAATAAGCATCATTATTGTTGTGTTTGGGGCTAGTCATGTTGTTGTTTCAGAGAAGATACTTGATTCTATTATTTGCTAAATAAATGTTAAAAAAAGTCTTCCAAGGAACTTCAGTATAAGCAACATACCAACATTCCGAAAACAATCAAAATGGCCCTGAAAAGGTATCACACATAGGAACTAAGTGCTATGTTCTTAACCAAGCCGCAATATTAGGTCATCAGGAAGTGAGGGCATACCAACAGGTGTAACAGTTTAAATAGAGAAGAACTTACGTGCCAAAGTGACTGAGGAAAGCAGCTATATATTCTCTCCTTTTGTGATATCCTTGAATCACATACTGCACCTGGAATAGGAATCCAAAGCTGAGAAGTAGAATAGCAAATTTTTAAATGCTCAGTTATGGAAAATTTCAAATAAGTACAAAGAACAGTAAAATGACCACATGTATCCCCACCACCCATATTCAATAACCGTGAACATTTTGCCTAGTTGCTTCAGGCAGCCATTTACCTACCTATCTACCTACCTACCTACCAACCAACCTATCAATCAATCTTTTTTTTTTTTTTTTATTAGGATTTGGGTGAAGATTTACAGAGTAAATTCACTTTTCATACAGCAGTTCACAT
>NW_006921641.1:10751124-10755457 GCF_000298275.1 Orycteropus afer afer
CTTTTGAAGGAATCGCCATACTGCTTTCCACAATGGTTGTACCATTTTACAGTCCCACCAGCAGTGTATGAGAGTCCCAATCTCTCCACAACCTCGTCAGCATTTGTTATTTTCTGTCTTGTTGAACTTTGATACTAGTGCTGGAGCAAGATGGTATCTCATTGTTGTTTTGATCCTATCAATCAATCTTGCTGAAATATTTCCAAGTCAGTTAGAGGCTTTGTGGCAGTTTGGCTCTAAATACTTCAGTATTGATCTCTAAAAGACAAGGATGTTCTCCTACATCAGAAAGTCAGAAGTCATTGCCATTGAATCATTTCCGACTCATAGAGACCCCTCCTTGGGTTTCCAAGGCTGTATCTCTACAGAAGTAGATTGCCCAATCTTCCTTCTGAGGAGTGGGTTGGTAAATTTGAACTGCCAGTCTTCTGGTTGGCAGTCAAGTGCCTTAGGCACTACACCACCAGAGCTCCCACAATGCAGTTATCATACCTAACAGACTAAACAGTCACTCTCTGAATAAATTTAGTGCTTGTCCATTTTCACAATTTTCCAACTGTCTCCAAAGAGGCAGGATGAAATCAAGGATCATGTATTTTATTTGTATTTTATGCCTCTTAAGTCTTTTAAATCTAAAATATGTGTTAGTGTGTGTACATGTGTGTGCACGAATGCATACACGTAATTTTGCCTTTTCAAATGTTGTCTTGTAGAAGGTACTGCATTCTCGATTATCTGGTTGTTTCCTTCCTTCCTTCCTCCTTTATCCTCTGTATTTTTCATAAAGTGGAAGTGGGAGCTAATGGGGTGATTAGGCTCCAGTTAAACATTTTTAGTAAGAAAACTTCTTAAGTGGTACTGAGTTTGCTCACCAGCCTAAGGTTGTAACAGTCAGAAGTGTTCACTGTAGGAGCTTTCTGCCCCCTTTGCCATAGTGAGTAATCTATGAGTGTGCCTCTTGAAGCACGTGAAGATGGAGTTCCTCATCCACCGTTCACCTAATGGTTTTGCTATCTGTTGGAGAGTCTTGTTCTGAATCAATTATTTTATTAGGGGCTGCAAAATGGTGATTTTTGCATTCTATCATTCCTCTGCATTCATCAACTAGCATTCTCTGTAAAGAAGCATTCTCTCTCATCATCTGGGGCTATTTCATTATCTTGAACTAGAACTCTTACTGAAAAGGCAAGATAGCAGTTCTTTCTTTTTAAATTCTTATTATTCAAAATAAGGAGTGGTACAGTAGGAGATTTTATTTTCCCTTTTAAAATTTCCTTATTATCACCAAATAACAGTTTCTCTTAAAAAAAAAAAAAAACTGTGAATACATTAAAGTAAGTATCTGAAAGTTAATTTTTTACCCATCAGCTTCTAGCAAGAAAACATATTCTTACAATATCCTCATAATGGTTGCAAGAAACAATGGGACAGAGAAACCCTCTAAAATCATTAACATTGGCTGTAGTCACACTGTGTTTCCATGGCTAACAAAACACAAGATAAAGTGCTTGAAATAACCTTGACACAATCGGTACCAATAGCTACTTGTACCCTTTAAAAGTAAAACAATTCTATTTATATAACAGAGGTTTATGTCAATTTATAAAATCAGTGCTTACTTTGCAGGCTTAATGCAAGATCAGAAATGTTATTTTGGGAAAAGAAAAACAGATGATAAGTTTGCTTAAGTGGCTTTGTTTTAAAAAGGGGATGAAAACAGTTCTGTATCCTTGATTTTAAAAACAGAAAACCATTTTAACAGAAACCCACAACAAAACTGGCTATAAAGATAGATTCCAATGTAATTATGGAAATTCATTTGAAGAGATTGTTTCTAAAAGCAGCCCATACTGTCCTCATTTGTAGCAAACACAAGAAAACCAATTGTAAAAGACAAGTAAAATTAATGAGGGAGAACCAGATAAGAAAAACTGACTGATTCTTGTATTTCTGGGAAAACGGTCTTGTAATTTTTTGAGGAAAATGTATGACTAGAAATTAATCTCAATTGGAGAGCTTTAAAAAGGCTTTTCTTCTCAGTTTTGGAAAACCACATTTGCATTCTTCTCTATAATACTGGGACACAGATTTGAAGGCAGTGCAAAGCCCCAAAATGTAAATAAGAATTCTGTCCTCCCATCAGTTTTGTAGGAGGGCAGAGGCTAGGGGAATGTGGTCCAATGAGAAGCAACTACTCCATGCGAATTAAATCCCCTGGAATCTATGCCAGGCCCACAGACTGCAGAGTTGCCAGATTTTAGTTTCTCTGACATTTAAAAAATAATATGAAGCTTTTGAGATATTACTGCACTTTAAAAATATTTTCTATATAGAATTTAGCTATCTCCTGAATGAAAGAGACAAACAAAAGATCTATTTTTCAAGCCAATATGAACAAGTCAGTAGGAGCAAAGAAAACAGCACTTTGGCAATTAAGCAAACTGAGTCACCGTCCATGTGGGAGAGGATAGAGAGTCAGTGTTACTTGTGGATTAATGTCTCTAGTTTCCAGACAAATATATTGGCTGGACATTAACATGTATATTCTTACACTTTTTGGAAATAGCTAACAACAATTATTAAAGAAAACTTAGCTACTTGCCAATGTAATGGTGATAAATGCAGCTAAGAGAAAGTTTCAGGCCAGAGTATAAGATCAGGTGGGTATAAGATCAGGTGACTTGGAAATCTTGCCCCTAGAAGCAAGACTGCAGACAACTGCTTCCAAACATTGATAGGGACAATCAAGAAATGACTTTTGAAAGGTGGGATACAGACACGCAGAAAGAGATGATGGCTGTTTTTTAAGAATTATCCTGATATCTAGCAGCAAACAAACAAAACATAACAAATAATTGGTAAATGAAGGGGTTCAAACTATAGGACCAAAAGAAAGTGCAAGATCTAGCAAAAACTTAAGGCTTAAATCAGATTCAAGAAAGAAGACATTTAAATCTCTAGGTAGATAGCAAGTTGAGAGATGAAGACAAGACTGGAACATGACATCAAAATCTTTATAGAAGAAAGAAGGAGGGCAAGGAAACACGGAGAGAAACAGATGAAGTGTAGTTCAGAGCAGGAAAGGCAGATGTTATGTGGGGGCTGAAACAAAGAAGATAGTCTGAGGAGGATGGCACGCGCGTGATGGTTGGTGTGGTGTACAGCAGCAGAAAGAGGGGTCTCATAAGAGGCAGGAGTCAAGGGATTTGCTTTTACCTTATTGGTGAGCAGGTGGCATACTTGAGGAACATAATCGATGAGACATCCTCCTCCTGGAAAAGCTGGGATGTGAAGAGCTGAAGAGCCTCCAAGTGCACTGAAAAGACAAGAGTACATTGGACACTTCTTTTAGGGCTCAAGCGACTTATCTCACTCCTATGACTTAACTCTAAGCCAAACAAGAGACAGGCCTATGAGCCGAACACTTGGACCAGGGCGAGGCACTCCTGAGAACGATCAACCATGCGAGATCAGAAGGGCAGCATTTGCACAGGAAGAAGTGCATAGGCAAGGACACAGGGAAAGGGTGACCACAGGGAGGAAGTGGGAGGAGAGATGTTACATTGTGGGGAATGTAAGCAGTATCACTAAACAAAATGTGTATATGGACTGTTGCATGTAAAACGAATCCGCTCTATAAAATTTCACCTAAATCACAGTAAGATGTTTTTTAAAAAAAGAAAAACAGATATAATACCTCAAAGCAGATTTGGCTTCCCTTATAAGGAGCTCTAGTGGCACAGTGCCTAAGGCATTTGACTGCTAACCTGATGGCTGATGGTTCAAATTCACCAGCCCCTTTGCGGAAGAAGATAGGGCAATCTACTTTTGTAGAGCTACTGCCTCAGAAACCC
Organism: Orycteropus afer afer; assembly: GCF_000298275.1. Lineage (NCBI taxonomy): Eukaryota > Metazoa > Chordata > Mammalia > Tubulidentata > Orycteropodidae > Orycteropus > Orycteropus afer. The sequence goes on from NW_006921641.1 coordinate 10,754,979, forward strand.
AATGGGGGTCGCTATGAGTCAGAAATGACTCAATAGCAGAGAGTTTTTTTTTTTTTTTTGAGTCAGAATCGACTCGATGGCAGTGAGTTTGTTTTCCTTTTTTTGGTATCAAGGTCTGGCCACCAATTGCCTAAATTAATGATGATGAGAACATGGGTTTTTTTATGATTAAATTTCTCTGTATTTAATCCAATTTTTTAAATTTGCGTGTTCATGCCAAAACAAAACCAAACTCACTGCCATTGAGTCGGATCGGACTCATAGTGACCCCTCCTTGGGTTTCTGAGGCAGTTATCACTATGGAAATAGATTGCTCAATATTCCTTCCGAGAAGTGGATGTTCATGCCACACATCATTAATAACAACTCATGAATTTATCTCACAGAAGTATGTTGTTGTTGTTGTTGTTATGTGCCGTCGAGTCGGCCCCGACTCATAGCGACCCCTCCTTGGGTTTCCGAGGCAGTATCACTACGGA
>NW_006921641.1:10759512-10761736 GCF_000298275.1 Orycteropus afer afer
CAAACCCACCAGCCACTCCTCGGAAGGAAGGTTGGGCAATCTACTTCCGTAGTGATACTGCCTCAGAAACCCAAGGAGGGGTCGCTATGAGTTGGATCTGACTTCTGACTCGATGGCACATAACAACAACAACAGAGTTTGTGATACAGGGAACAATGTATGTAACTATTACAAGAAGTTGAGACTCACCCTGTCTCTCTATGTCTACATTTTTCTGACTTAATTTTTCAGGTAAAAGTGAATTTTATGTTTATTCCAATAAGGCTTTGTTTATGGGAATGAAACATCCCAACAAACAAAATCTCAGGTGATGTGAAGAGGTCAATGTGGAGTGGAAATATTGACTATTGTCTTTCTTCACTCAGATGATACCTAAAAACACAGTAACTCTGATGACATCTGAGAAAATGATGAGACAGTATTTGACTATGTATGACACTAAGGAATCATCTACACTCTGCTATTGCATAGAATCAGCAAGACCATCATTTCTTTTTGCTACTTTTAGAGTAGGCACTGGATTAGATTTAGCCTAAACTCTGCAGAAGTCTGGGAAAATTCCTATTACTTCCTTTGAACCAGAGGAAGGCTCTCTGTATGCACTGAGTACACAGAGGACACACATCTAACTGGAAAGTTTTAATGCTTCCATTAGGATGGGAAACTGGTTAAGAAAACTCTATATTGAACGTGAAACTACTCTGCTCCGTAAAATTTTGCCCAAAGCACAATAAAAAGTTTAAAGGAAAAGAGAAAATTCTATAGCACAAGAAAAATATAAACCCATTATTTATATCCTGTAGTTATTGGTAAAATATCTATATAATATAAAGATTGTCAAGAACCAGACTAGAGTACTCATAATTTTCTTAGCAGAACAATCCTTGACACAATAAAATTCCAAAAATAGAACATAATTTGAACATTCCTCTGAAATTGATTGTAATGGACTTTGACTTGTATAAAATATTACAGGATAAGTCCTTATTCATTCAATGAACTGCAATACAAGGCATGAAAATACTCTATGGGTAATTCTCTACACTTGAAACTTTCTCTCTGCTTAGATCATGTCATTATGAAATACAGCCATTAAACAAAAATTACCAATAATGACTGAAAGAAGCAAAGGTGTACAGAAATCTAAAGACCAGCTTGTTTTCACTGCTAGGCCCTGAGAGATGGGTGTTTAACCCATCTTTCTTCATTCTGCTTCTGTAATTATCAAGAGCTAGCACTTGTTGCTAGGTACATTCTTGTATTATCTAATTTAATCCTTCCTACATCCCAACAAGGTGGATATTATCATTATCTCCCCAAACCAAAAACCAAACTCAATGCCACTGAGTCGAATACCAACTCAAAGCAAGCCCCATTGGGTTTCCGAGGCTGTAAATCTTTATGGAAGTAGACTGCCCCATCTTCCTTCCACAAAGTGGCTGGTGCATTTGAACTGTTGACCTTCTGGTTAGCAGCCAAATGCCTTATTCGCTACGCCATCAGACCCGAGGAAATCAAGACTCAGAGAAGAAGAGAGATTTACTGGGTTGAATAATGAGAAAGTGGTAAAGCCCAAGATCTGAACTCAGGTCTGCCTTTTATGAGAGTCCATGCTATTTCCCCTGAGTCACTTCTTACTCATGGTGACCCCAAGTGTTACAGAGAAGAACTGCTTTATAGAGTTTTCTTGCCTATAATCTTAATGTAAGTTTGCCAGGGCTTTCTTCCCTGGTGCCACTAGGTGGGTTCCAACAGCGAACCTTTGGGTTAGTAGCAGGGGGATTTTGATTATGAAAAGGCTGCAAGGATGGGAGGAAACAGTGGGTCTGGCTACCAGTCAGCTGAGTCAGGATTCCAATGATGACAAATGACTCCTAGAAGCCATTTAAACAATCTGATGTAACAACTCACCTCCTTTCACAGTTTTCCACACAGTACCAGAACGAGCATTCCTCTTAACTGTGTTCAGACCTCAACTCCCATTGCAATCATCAACTACTCAGATTCACTTGATCTTGGATATGACGACCACACACTCAATTATGTCTAGTTTTGCATTCAAAGCTGTGCAAAATTAATTTAGTGAGCTATACAGAATAGCTTCAATGTGTGAAGCACTTTAGATATTGTTGTTGTTGTTGTTGTTATGTGCCGTCGAGTCGGCCCCGACTCATAGCGACCCCTCCTTGGGTTTCCGAGGCAGTATCACTACGGAAGTAGGATT
>NW_006921641.1:10761881-10764479 GCF_000298275.1 Orycteropus afer afer
ACCAGCCACTCCTCGGAAGGAAGGTTGGGCAATCCTACTTCCGTAGTGATACTGCCTCGGAAACCCAAGGAGGGGTCGCTATGAGTCAGGTATGACTTGACGGCACGTAACAACAACAACTTTAGATATTAGGAAGGACAATTTACTTTGCCCTTTATTTAATTCAGTAGTTTCTTAGTTTCTAAGGGTACTGAACCTAACATCTGGCGTCACACATTGATAACTACTGCTGATTCATGTATAAATATCCGCCTCATGGGTAAATATTTAACAGACTTGCTATAGTCTGAATGGTGCTCTGATCATGCTGGATAAACAAAGTCAAGTGGCATGAAATAAAAGAGCTATTATGTTTTTAAAGGGTGCAAGATGGAGGTAGACTTTGTGATCTCTAGTTACTTAATATTCATGAATCAAAAAAATACTGGGTAGAGCAAGTACAACATGAAACTCAACCTGTGCAAAGATTCTAGGACTTGCTCAGCTGCTTCTAGGAATGCAGGCTGGCTGGGGAGAAGCAGGGCCTGTCTAACCCACCACGTGGCTGAGGTGGGGTTGGGCAAAGGGGAAGAAGGAGATGAAAGGGATTGGTGTTGATTCTTTTGATCTCTAGAGTGGTACAGTGAGAAAGCAGGGGTAAAAGGTGAGGAAAAGCAAATTGGTGTGGCAGGGCCTCGGGCTGAACTTGGGAAGAGAAAGGGTGAAAAGGGCTCTTTTGAAAAGGACTGTCTATTTATGGAATGAAATGAAATATGAAATGCTGATAATTCTTAGAACTGAAACTGCATCTGTGGGTATAAATTAGAAGCACAAGAGCAAAGTTTGAGAAAGCTTTCTGACAATGGAGTTAGTTGAATAAAATAGATCAAAAGGTAACTAGAAGCATGTCCAAGTCTGTCTCTTTGGCTCTAAAAGTCAAATGCAAGAGCTGTCTGTATAAAAGTCATTAATAGTATTCTTCTCCATGCAAACACGGCTAAGAGAGCCCTATGTGAACCTTGTTCTATCTGCAAATGTTCAGAGTATCTCTAATACTTAAAGCTAGCACAAAGGAAGTATTTTTTAGTATTCTCTCCTGGAAAAATGCAGGGCATCAGCCTATTTGAAAGTCTGATTCGGGACAATGGGGTTTCAATTTTGACCCCTATGGATTAGCACACGTCTCCCTGCCCTCATGTGTGGTTTTACCTTAATGGCTAAGCAAAATGAACAAAACATAATTTGGCACTGAAGAAAACAAGGTAAGGGCCAGTGGTTCTCAACTATAATTCTTGCTTCTGCCAAATTTCCTCTCTCTGGCTCCACTCAACTGTCTCATGAGTGCAATGGGGATAATAATACTTTTCTCAAAAAGATTCGGATCTCTCAAAGGGTTAGTCCACCAGTTAGAGTTATACTCTAGGTGATGCATACAGTTAGTCCTTGACTGCTAACCTACAGGTTGGTAGGTTAGAACCCCCCTAGTAATACTGTGGGAACTCTGGTAGCATAGTGCCTAAGGCATTTGGCTGCTAACCAGAAGGCTGGTGGTTGAAACCCACCAGCCACTCCTCGGAAGGAAGATAAGGCAATCTACTTCCATAGTGATACTGCCTTGGAAACCCAAAGAGGGGTAGCTATGAGTCGTGTCCGACTCCACAGCACATGACAACAACAACAACAGTAATACTGTGGAAGACAGGCCCAGTGATCAGCTTCCATTAAGTTTACAGTGAAGAAAAACAAATGGAATAGTTCTCAAATGTAACAAATAGAGTAGCCATGAGTCAGAATTGACTCAATGGCAACTAACAATAAAAATAATATTGAAACATCACCAAGAACCCTAAGAGAGTCTTTATTCTAGAATGCCTCATTTGAGTATTCCATGTCCAAAGAGTAATGCCAAGGTGCATCCTGCTCCTGCCTCTGAATTGGGTTCTGAGAGAGAGGAGGTTGACGTGGCTTCCTCCTCTACTAGGAGTGCTGAGGGCTGAAGTATGGATATAGTGAATTTCCAGGATAATAGATGGAGACAAACTGACACTAGTCCCCGTACTAAAGGAAATCCTAAGGAAAGGTGTGCCTTCAATTCAATTCAAACTACATGTAAGGACTTGAGTTCCCCATAACTAGGGCACCACTGATAAGTCCCTTCAAATTAGAGGAATCCTAGGGACTGCTTTCTATACTATAATCCTTCTATACTATCAGAGTATGTTTCCTAAGGGTCTGCCAAGAGAGTCATTACAATAAAACAAAAGCCAATCTTTTTTATTGAGCACTCACTTTAGCAGGCACTGTATTAGGCACTTCTTTATCTCTAAACCTCACAATAAACCCTCATTTACAGAAAGGAAACAGATTCTAAGAGTCTAAGTGTCTTGACCAAGATTAACTAGCAGGTAAGTTGCAGACATGGGTTTGAACTAATTCTTCCTGGTTCCAAAGCTTATGGTGTTTCTCATTAGAAATTCTTTCATAGAAAGATAGTGTACAATTTTTAAAAACCTAATCCTTACCTTGGGAGCTCTGGTAGCGTAGTGCCTAAGGCACTTGACTGCTAACCAGAAGGCTGGTGGTTCAAACCCACCAGCCACTCCTCGGAAGGAAGGTTGG
>NW_006921641.1:10764579-10765710 GCF_000298275.1 Orycteropus afer afer
CCATACAGCAGTTCACATATACTTTGTCTCATGTCATTGACCACAGTTTACCACAATGCAACAGCTCCCCTCCCACTTCCTCCCCATAGTTACCTAAGAGACTAGTTTTACAGTTTATCAGGTCTGTTACCTTGGGCAGCCTTGTTGGGCTTTAGTTTCCTCATTTTTTAAGTGAGGCAAGTGGTCTAAATTAAGCATTGCAAACTCCAGGGTCTACCCAGCCCAGGAATGTGGTATAAATGAGTGGAGAGAACCAGATGGGGACTCCAGGAAACTGGAGATTTTATGCACAATGGAAAGGGCTCACCCCTGCTCAGCTCCAGCTGATTTCCCACATGCAGGAATGTAAGCCCAGTCTTACTGGATCTTAATTTTGCAATAGAAACCAGAAATCTAGATTTTCAAATCGAATCTCTCAATTGTTAACTGGTAGCAATGAATTAAAAAGTGTTTGAAATACAGTGCTGCCTAGTTCCACATCTACAGGTGTCTTAGTTCTCTAGTGCTGCTACAACAGAAATATCACAAGCAGATGGTTTTTAACAAACAGAAACTGATTCTCTTACAGTTCAGGACACCAGAAGTCAAGAGTTCAGAATTCCTGCTCTAGGGGCGGGTGGAGCTCCTCCACCTTGGGCTTTGGCTCTGCCTACCAGGCCCACTAGCTCACAGGCTGCGAAGGCAATAATCCTGAAATTGGCAGGAAACAAGGCAGGCAGTATAGCAAACTACAAGTTCAAGGAATTGGAGATGAAGACTGAACCACATCGAAGACCCTTTCTTTATATGCTGGAAGCAAGCCACACACTGAAGGCAACTCTCCTTCACCTGATTAGCTGCTCACAGTACATTCCACTATGGAAGTGGTAACACCAAGCAATCTCATCATGGGGAATAACTAAATCCAGCTGCCAAGCCACTCAAAATCATGGCCCAGCCACAGTGACACACAACCTTAACTACCACAAAGGGTCAATCCGACAAAGGGTACGGAGTTTATAACTTCTAGTCCAAGTAAGCAATGACATTTAATCAATCTAAACAAGAATATGCAAATTCCACTTGAAGTTAAAGACAATTAAAACAAGTCCACGAGAGCCAAAATATGATCTTGAATATATCCCTCCTGAA
>NW_006921641.1:10768445-10769963 GCF_000298275.1 Orycteropus afer afer
CTCTGGTAGCGTAGTGCCTAAGGCACTTGACTGCTAACCAGAAGGCTGGTGGTTCAAACCCACCAGCCACTCCTCGGAAGGAAGGTTGGACAATCTACTTCTGTAGTGACACCGCCTCGGAAACCCAAGGAGGTGTCGCTATGAGTCGAGTCCGAGTCAACGGCATATAACAACAACAACAATCCTTACCCTACATACTAAAACAGTGGGTAAGTGGCTGAAATTGTCCTCAATACCTGTATCTACAAAATTCATCACCTCGTCACCTCACTTTTTCTCATTTTGAATATCACACGTCACAATGGGTCAACTTGGTGGGATAAAAAAAATATATCACTTAAAGATTCTGAAAACCCAGAAGGTCACTAATACTAAATCAAGGAGAGGCTCTGTTATTTTGTTTGCTTGTTTTTCTCCTTAATTGGACTTTTTGTTCCATAAACCATTTTTCTAGGCATGTTTTAGCCCTCATCTCATTTTATAGATTCAACTTTGAGTCATCTCAAAGAGTCTCTCAATCCTTTAGTTAAACCAAATCAGGATGCAACTCAATGTGGAAAAAATCTCAATAAGTACACTTACCTCAGGCTGATGAGTTAAGCGTACAGGTAGGAGAAACTGCGGGGAGTCTCGTGGATCAGAAACTCACTGAAGGAGCATAGTCTAGGCCATGTGACATTTACGACTAATCTAAACTTTTCATTAAACACACTTCACAGCATAAGTCAGGTCTTTATTAGAGTGCGGCAGTCTGTTTCCAATTTACCATTTCAAGAGAAACACGAATATGGAAATGTTCTAAGACAACAGTAAATATGATCAAACACTCAGAAAATGTTCCTCTTTGGAACAAAGTCTAAAGAAGCTGAAATTGTTAAGTTAAATTATTTAGAATGTTGTGGAATTTTTAAATGTACTAATGTGAAAAAGTGAAGGCATATAATATGGATAATTTTAGGCACAGTATAAATGGAAAGAGTTTAAAAGGCAATAAGAAGGATTTGGCTGGTACATTATCCACAGAACAGAATTAAATTAATAATAATAATAATGCCATTTACTAAACAGATCTCAACTTAAGATGGGTTCATTACCTCTTGTTATTTTTTTAAAGTTTTCATTATTATTACCTTTTATTATCAATATCTTTATAAATATGATCTTTATTTGTCTTTGGGGGATTGGAAACATAACATAAACTTACAAGTTTATTTTAATACATTTATACACACACACACACACACATTAAAATATATGTATACATATATTAAAAATTATATATATATATATACATACACACACACACACATCATAAAAATTTACTCCTATGATGAAAAAGCATTGGACAAATAGATGGTCCTAAGTGTGATTTTGTTCTGACACAAATATATCCTAAGTCGGAACTACCTATATATACCACACTAAGGTTGGGCAATCCTACTTCCGTAGTGATACTGCCTTGGAAACCCAAGGAGGGGTCGCTATGAGTCAGGGCCAACTCGACGGCACATAACAACA
>NW_006921641.1:10771803-10772373 GCF_000298275.1 Orycteropus afer afer
TCACCATACTCACTCAATTTGTATGCTGAGCAAATAATCTGAGAAACTGGATTACATGAAGACGAACACAGCATCAGGATTGAAGGAAGACTCATTAACAACCCATGATGTGCAGATGATACAACCTTGCTTGCTGAAAAGTGAAGATGACTTGAAGCACTTATTGATGAAGATCAAAGACTATAGCCTTCAGTATGGATTACTCCTCAACATGAAGAAAACAAAAATCATCACAACTGGACCAATAAACAACATCATGATACACTGAGAAAATACTGAAGTTGTCAACGATTTCATTTTACTTGGATCCATAAATAATGCCCATGGAAGCAGCAGTCAAGAAATCAAACAACTTATTGCAGTGGTTAAATATGCTGCAGAAGACCTCTTTAAAAGGTTAAAGAACAAAGATGTCACTTTAAAGGCAAAGGTGTGCCTGACCCAAGCTCTGGTCTTTTCAATACCCTCATATGCATGTAGATCATGACAAATTATGGATAACATTGAGAAGAATGGGAATTCCTGAGCACTTGATTGTACTCATGAGGAATCTGTACCTTGACCAGGAGG
>NW_006921641.1:10772938-10785460 GCF_000298275.1 Orycteropus afer afer
GGAAAGTCAACTGCGAGGGAACTGTATCAAGTGCTGAGGAGCAAGGATATCTCCTTGAGGACTAAGGTGCGCCTGACACAAGACATGATATTTCCAATCGCTTTGTATGCATGTGAGAGCTGGACAATGAAGAAGGAAGACCGAAGAAGAGTTGATGCTTTTGAGTTGTGGTTCTGGCGAAGAATGCTGAAATTACCATGGACTGCTAAAAGAACTAACAGATCTGTCCTGGAGGAAGTGCAGCCAGAATACTCCTCGGAAGCAAGAATGGCCAGACTTCGTCTCACCTATTTTGGTCATGTTGTAAGAAGGGACCATTCCCTAGAGAAGGATGTCATGCTTGGTAGGGTGGAGTGTCGACGAAAGAGGGGGAGGCCTTCAACGAGATGGATTGACATGGTGGCTACGATGATGGGCTCAAGTATAGCAGGGATTGTGGGGCTGGCACAGGATCGGGCAGTGTTTCGTTCTGCTGTGCATGGGGTCACTATGAGTCGTAAATGACTCGACAGCACTTAACAACAACAACAACATATGCATGTAAAAGCTGGACAATGAATAAGGAAGACAGCAGAAGAACTGATGCATTTGAATGTGGTATTGGTGAAAAACACTGAAAATATTTTGGATTACCAGAAAAAAAGAACAAATCTGTCTTGGAGGAGATACAGCCAGAATTCTCCTTAGAAGCAAGAAAGGCCAGACTTCATTTCATGTCCTTTGGCTATGTTGTCAGAAGGGACAAGTCCCTGAAGAAGAAGATCATGGTTGGTAAAGGAGATCGTCAGCAATAAAGGGGAAGACCTTCAATGAGACGGACTGACACAGTGGCTGCAACGAAGGGCTCAAGCCTAACATCCTCAAGCATTCTGAGGATGATGTAGGACTGGGCAGTGTTTTTGTTCTGTTGTGCATGGGGTCCTTATGAGTTGGAACTAACTCGATGGCACCAAACAACAACAACTTATATCTTGAGTGCTTTTCTTATGATATCATCATTTGTTCTTCACACCAACCTATGAGAGAGGTGTTATCCTATTTTATAGATGAGAAAGTTGGGTATCAGAGAGCTAAATTATCTCTCTACAGCCATACAGGTGGCAAATGGCAGAATGCATCTAAACACAGGCATCTGTGACCTACAACTACCCCACCCACTCTCAGGTCTTCAATTGTCACTTCTAGATCTTCATTTCATGAGGAAACTGTACACAGACCAAAAAGCAGTCATTTGAACAGAACAAAGGGAAAGTGTGTGGTTTAAAATCGGGAAAGCTATATGTCAGGGTTGTATCCTTTCTCCACACTTATTCAATCTATATGCTGAGCAAATAATCTGAGAAGCTGGACTGTTTGAAGAAAAATGTGGCATCAGTATTGGAGGAAAGCTCATTTACAACCTGTGATGTGCCAATGACACAACCTTGCTTACTCAAAGTAAAAAAGACTTGAAGCATTTACTAATGATGACCAAAGACTACAGCCTTCAGTATGGATTACACGAAAAATAAAGAAAACAAAAATCCTCACACCTGGATCAATAAGGAACATCATGACAAATGGAGAAAAGATTGAAGTTGTCAAAGATTTCATTTTATTGGATCCACAATCAATGCCCATGGAAGCAGCAGCCAAGAAATCAAATGATACATTGTACTGGGCAAATCTGCTGCAAAGGACCTCTGTAAAAAAAGAAAAATGTTAAAGGGCATATATGTCACTTTGAACACTAAGGTGCACCTGACCCAAGCCATGGTATTTTCAATAGCCTCATATGCATGTGAAAACCGGACAATGAATAAGGAAGACTGCAGAAGAATTGATGCATTCAAGTTGTGGTGCTAATGAAGAATACTGGATACACCATGGACTGCCAGAAGAACAAACTTGTCTTGGAAGAAGTACAGCCAGAATGCTCATTGGAAGCAAAGATGGCGAGACTTTGTCTCATGTACTTTGGACAAGTTATCAGGAGAGACCAGCCCCTGGACAATATCACTTTCAGTAAAATAGAGGGTCAGTAAAAAAGAGGAAGACCCTCAACAAGATGGACTGACACAGCGGCTGCAACAATGGGTTCAAGCACAGCAACGACTGTGAAGATGGCATAGGACCGGCAAGTATTTTGTTCTGTTGTACACAGGGTTATTATGAGTCTACAGCAACTAACAACAACAACAAATCCTTATCTGCAGACTTGACATCTGGTTTTACATATGTCAAATTCAACAGGCTTGGGTATTTCAGGCAGATGTCTAGACTAACTGAGCCCTTGAGGCTGTTTCCAGGAAAATGACTTAAACCTATTTAAGTATCTGAACTCAAGAGAGTACCTTTTTCATTTGAGGCAAAGAAACACCTACAAACCTGGAAGAACTCTGAGGAGTAGAACACTTGATGGACACTTTCCAGCAGAGAGGGTGTGGAATGCAAGTAAAGGATCTTTACATTTAAATAAACACAAAAGATGGGACTGCAAACAGATAATGCTAATGACATGAAAACTGACCAAGTTTTCATTCACAAATGTGTTGTTAAGAGTTTGTTAACATCTCAAAAAAGCCTTTGGGGAGAGTAATCTTAACAGATGTCCACCATCAGGATTTTGTTAGCATGGGGAAAAGCATTTTAAGTAAACCTCAAAAAGCAACAACGAACTTAGCAGAGGCTGTTCTATTAAGATTTGGTATGAACTACATGTCATGATGCCCAGCCACTCAAGATATGAATAGGCTAAGGGAGGCAAAAGCTTCTTCCTCTTTTTGCATCATCCTGATCACTGGCCTATTACTTGCAGTTGATCCTAATATAATTTCTTTAAGGGTGAAACTATTTTCAAATACCAGTGGTCAAGAATGAGTGAATTTATAACTTTAAAACTCCACTGACTGGCTTTACTACTCTGTCACTATACAGGTGCAGGTTACTTTTCCTAGGAATTACCATTGAAATATTTTTACTGAAAAAAGAAATCAATGCATAAATAAATAGTTACCCTAACCTAAACCAGCATCTGTTTAGCCTCCACTAGGTCCTCTTCACTATACACAGATTTTAATGATGGTTAAGAAGGATGCAGAGAATAAGGAAAGCTCATCTGCATTACCTGGGCAGATAAAAATATCACCTAAGACCTGTCAGCTGGTATTTCTGAGGCTCAAGGGCATAAACAGTTTAAGGTATTTCCCTGCAGACATTAATGTCTGTTTTCAAAGCACTAATCTGTAGAGCCAAAATAGGACCTTGAGTATATACTACCTGAATTTAGAGACTATCTGAAGAAAAGATTTGACACACTGAACACCAACATCCAAACCAGACAAGTTCTAGGATGACATCAAAGGCATCATATGTGAAGAAAACGAAAGGTCATTAAAAAGAGAGAAAAGGAAGGAAAGACCAAAATGGATGTCAGAAGAGACTTTGAACTTGCTCTTGAACTGAGACTAGCTAAATCGAATGGAAGAAATGACAAGACAAAAGAGCTGAACAGAAGATTCCAAAGAGCAGCTCAAGAAGACAAAGTAAATTATTACAATGACATGTGCAAAGACTTGGAGTTAGAAAACCTAAAGAGAAGAACATTCTTGGTATTTCTCAAGCTGAAAGAACCAAAAAAAAAAAAAAAAAAAATTCAAGCCTCGACTTGCAAAATTGAAGGATTCTATGGGCAAAATGATGTAGGAAGCATCAAAAGAAGATAGAAAGAATAAACAGAATCACTGTACCCAAAAGAATTGGTCAACATTCAACCATTTCAGAAGGTAGCATATGATCAAGAACTGATGGTATTGATGGAAGAAATTCAAGTTGCACTGAAGGAATTTTAAAAAAACAAGGCTCCAGGAATTTAAAGAACATCTACTGAGATGTTTCAACAAATGAATGCAACACTGGAGGTACTCACTCATTTATGTCAAGAAATTTAGAACATAGCCACCTGGTCAGCCAACTGGAAAAGACTCATATTTGTGACCTTCCAAAGAAAGATGATCCAACAGAAAGTAGAAATTATTGTACGATATATTAGCACATGTAAGTAAAATTTTGCTGAAAATAATTAAAAAACAGTTGCAGCAGTATGTTGACAGGAAACTTCCAGAAACTCAAGATGCTGATGTCATATGGATCTTGGCTGAAAACAAAGAATATGAGAAAGATGTTTATCTGTGTTTTAGCAAGGGCATTCAACCATGGATCACAACAAATTATGGATAACACTGCAAAGAATGGGAATACCCGAACACTTAATTGTGTTAATGAGGAACCCGTATTTAGACCAAGAGGCAATCACTTGAACAGAACAAGGGAATACTATATGGTTTAAAATCAGGAAAGATGTGTGTCAGGGCTACATCTTTTCACCATACTCATTCAATCTGTATGCTGAGTGAATAATCTGAGAAGCTGGACTATATAAAGAAAAACACAGTATCAGGATTGGAGAAAAACTCATGAACAACCTGTAATCTGCAGATGGCACAACTTTGCTTGCTGAAAGTGAAGAAGACTTGAAGCACTTGCTGATGAAGATCAGAGACTTCAGTATGAATTATACCTCAACATGAAGAAAACAAAACTCCTCACAACAGGACCAATATAAAAACATCATGATAAATGGAGAAAAGATTGAAGTTGTCAAGGATTTCATTTTACTTGGATCCACAATCAATGCCTATATAAGCAGCAGTCAAGAAATCAAATGACATATTGCATTGGGCAAATCTGCTGCAAAAGATCTCTTTAAAATGTTGAAGAGCAAAGATGTCACTCTGAAGCCTAAGATGCAGCAGCCCCACATCATGGTGTTTTCAACAGCCTTGTATGCATGTGAGACCTGGACAGTGAATAAGGAAGAATGAAGAATTCATGCATTTGAATTGTGGTGTTGGCAAAGAATACTGAAAGTGCCATGGACTACTAAAAGAACGGACAAACGTGTCTTAGAAGAAGTATAGTCGGAATGCTCCTTAGAAGTGAGAATGGCCAGACTTTGTTTCTTGTACTTTGGTACCAGTGCCTGGAGAAGGATATCATGCTTGGTAAAGTAGATAGTCAACGAAAAAGGGGAAGGCCCTCAATGACAGTGATTGACACAGTGGCTGTAATGATGGGCTCAGTCATGGCAGTGACGATGAGGACGGTGTAGGACTGAGCAGTGTTTCATTTTGTTGTACAAGGGTCCTTATCAGTGGGAACTAATTGACGGAACCTAACAACAGTTACAATCTGTAGGTAGCTGGAAAACAACTGAAATGTGTATACAAATAAAAAGATACCGGAAGATGACATAAATAAATAAATAAATAAATAAATAAATAAAAAGTGGTTATTACAGTCTTTTCTCTCTATTAGTAGTTGTCCAATTTGTTTGCTCAAGGATCATCTGGGGAGCTTGTTAAAAACTCAGATACCCAGGGTCCACATCAGAGAAGTCAATTTATTATGTTTAACAAGTCTGAGGTGGTACTTGGAAATCTGCATTTTAACAGGTTCCCCATTGGATACAGATACATTAATGGACACAAGTGGTCCTCACACCACATTTTGAAAAAATACTGCTCTATGTCTCTGTTGATGTATGTATACCAAGGACTGGGAATGGCAAGGGGTGGGTGATTAAATCCAAATCTGTCTCCCATCCCCAATGTTTTGAGTCACTGACTATTTGAAAGGCACTGTGGCCACCAGAAAAGTGAAGAAAACACAGACATGTTCTTAACAGGCTTAGGGTCTATCTGGGGAGAAAAGATACTTATGGAAACAACTAGAAAAAAAGGTAGTTATTGCTAAGTATATATATGGGCAAAATGAAGTATAGTTATAAGGAGGTAATCAAAGGGTGAGGTGAGGGGACAATTAAATCAAGTGTAGGGCTAGAAGTAAGGAGGTCCCAGATATTACCTAAGGAGGCAAGGCAATGGGTCAAGAGCTCATGTGGTACTCAATGTGGACTGAAGATTATGGATCGGTCAGACCACATTGGGCATCTTTTTGTCCCAAGGAGGGAAGTATATTTCACTCTTTGGGCTGCCCAGGATCTCTAGTGGTAAGAGGGCATCTGTCTGGAGAAGAGGTAACGGGATATGGAATGCTAATGGCAAACTGGGCAGGAAAGAAAATTTGAGGTTAAAAAAAAAAAATTTCTGTTTAGTCATAGAGTGAGATATGTCCTGGAGATAAGGAGAAATCCAGGATTTGAGATTGAATCTCAGCCAGACTCATTGCTTAAAAAAATCTTCTTTATATGAAAAATTTCCAAATTTATGTTGCCAACACAAACCTTTCCTGACCTTGGGACTTATATAGCCAATAGTCTACTCTATACCTCCACTTCAATGTCTAATATGCATCCATTGTCAAACTTAATCTGCTCACAAACAAACCCTGCCCCAAAAACCTGTTGTTCCTGTAGTCATTCCATTTCCATAAATGGTAGCTCCAATTGTCATTTTGGTCCTTAGTCCAAAAACTTCAGTCATCCTTGACTCCTTTCTCGTACACTCCATATCTATCAGTCAGCCTGGTCCAAGCTACCATAATTTCTTATAAGGACTACTGCAATAGCCACACTAGGTCTTACTGCCTCCACGAATAAGCCAGGGCTATCAATATTGGCCTAGTTCTTTTGCTGTTCCCTCTGCCTGGAACACTCTCCCCCAGCCATCTGTAGGGCTTGCTTCCTCTCCTAGGTTTTACTCAAATGTCACTTTCTCGGTGAGGAACAGTGAACAACTTATTTAAAATCACCCACCTCCATCTCTGGTACCTCCTCTTCTGTTTCACCTTTTTGCAAAAGCACATATCTCCGTAAGACATTTTACATATTACATTTGTTGTTTCCCCTCAGCACTTATACGGTAGAATGTAAACTCCTCAAGAGTGGGAATTTTTGTCTGTTTTGTTCCCAGAAACAAGAAAAGTGTCAAGCTCATATCAAAACAAAACAAACAAACAAACAAACAAAAAACCCACTGCCATCAATCAATTCTGACTCATAGTGACCTCCCATTGGGTTTCCAAGGCAATAAATCTTTAAGGAAGTTGATTGCTCCGGCTTCCTTCCATGGAGTGGCTGGTGGGTTTGAACCACCAGCCTTCTGATTAGCAGCCAAATGCCTTAGGCACTACACCACCAGAGCTCCTTAAGCTCATGTTCAAACCAAAACCAAACTCACTGCCATCAAATTGGATCTGACTCATAGCAACCCCTCCTTGGGTTTCCAAGATGGTATCACTAAGGAAGTAGATTGCCCACTCTTCCTTCCAAGGAGTGGCTGATGGGTTTGAACCGCCAACCCTCTGGTTAGCAGTCAAATGCCTTAGGCACTATGCCACCAGAGCTCCTAAGCTCATATTAGGGACTCAAAAAATATTTGTTGGTATTAAAATTGAATGAATATAGACATGGGAGTCAAATTTCCAAATGGATATTAAAAGTTAGTAAATGACAGAAATCTGAATTTTATATAATTTTTACCAGTCAAAAATATTACTTTTTTTCCCCAAATCATTTTAAAATGTAAAATAATTCTTAGCTTGCAGGCTATACAAAAAGAGCCTGTGGGCCAGATTTGACCCATGGGCTGCAGTTTGTTGCCTCTTGCTCTACAATTATAGGAAAACCCAAACCTGACAGTTCTACAAACGCTGAAGGTACAGAAAATATCTATGAAGAAATATAGGCCAGCTCCCCCGTCTCTAGATTTGGCTAGCAAAAATGAAAAACAGGCCTTCTAGTCAAACCTCTTAGAAACTATTTTTCATTAGCAGGTAAGCCACCATTTTAGCCTTTTTCAGGCCAGGCTGAGGTGAACATTAGGCAGCTTGTGGACTGTGGGAGTTCTCAGAATGACACTGGACTGTAATTGTGCAAGAGAGAGCTATTTATATGACTTCCAGTGAAGCTTGAGGCAAATTCTGGTGCTTTCTACTTCTACGCTAGGTGAAAAATCTGCCTACAAAAGCCTTCCTCCCACCCAAAATACTGTTAGTTGGTGACTGATCCTCAGAAATATTAAGATGAATCATATATGCTCTTTTCACAGTGCAAAAAGAGACAATTTTAAAATTCAGAAAATGTCACTTTAGGTAGTCACAAACCACACAATAGAAAAGCTGCCCAGTCTTAAAATTGTAAATAAATCAAATCTTGTTCCTGCATGGAACTGTTTTCCCTCGCATGGATTCCAACTCTCCTAGGACTTCCACACAAGGTTGGTTGGTGTTAAAATGTGTTCAATCCCCAATCTGATGATGGGAGGAGGCTTTGTTCTTCAGCCCTCTTCCCTGGGGCCCCTCCTGGTCCTTGATACCCACTGCACTCAGTCTCCCCTCTTGTTCATCACTGCTCTTCCCTCTATAGGCAGCATGTGGCCCCCGTCTCTACTACACAGGGCCTGAGCTGGCATGAAGGGTGCCAGTGGCAGGAAGGCTGGGTTTTACCCAAGAGCAGGGAAAGACTCCCGTGTTTCTTTTTTGTTCCTGCTTGGACAAACAGGTATTTTTTTGTCTTTGATCCCTAAGCTCTGTTTTCTTTCTCCTGTTACTAAACAGTTCAACGCACCCCCTCCTTTTTTTTTTTTTTTTTTTGCAACTTCATCATTTTTCCACATTGCACCGTTTGGCACAGGAGAAGAAGGGAACCACATCAAATAAAGGCATGCAACCACAAAAGCTGCCTTGAGAAGCAAGGCCCCAGATTTTTTTTTTTCTTTTTTGTCAATTTACCGTTTTTGGACTTGTTCTCCCATAATCAAATCCTCCCTATCGTGTTAACAATGTGGTGGTGTGTCAAAACATTGGAATTCTGCTTCAATCAGCAACCCAGAGCTTAATGGGAAAATGAAGCAACAAGATGTTGGTCTTACTGTTAACCTTAGGCTAGGCCTGTACTTAGGATGGGAATGTTTGCTTCTTTATGGTACACAGGCCAAACCGTCAACATTTTGTGAGAGCTCAGGGCTGTGAGCAGAGGCCTGAGTGATATTTAGGCATGCTTCTGCCACTGCAAGAGGAAAAACATCTCTCTAGGTACCACAAATCAAAGCACGATGTGCTAAGCCACCAATTTTTAGTAAGCTGGAGAAGATTGTAGATGGAATTTGCTTGCAAAAATTTACAAGAGACATTCATCTTACTGGCAGTGATTTTCAGGCCTGGCTCTGTGGCACTCAGTGTCTGTAGCTATCCCAAAAAGGCTCCGTGTACAGTTAAAGTTTTGTTTGTTTTCAAATTTTAATTGAAAGCATGTGTCCAACACAGAAACCATTTAGGGGAAAAAATATAAGGGGCCACAATTCCAGAAGGTTTGGGAATCACTATTAGGTATCTTCAGAATATACATGTTACAGTTCATGTTTGACAATAGCTGGCTATTATTCGTCATAAATGAAAATGCCAGTTAGAGGTGGAGCACTTTCTTTTTTTTTTTCAATTGTGATTTGGGTGAAAGTTTACAGAGCAAATTCACTTTCCATACAGCAGTTCACATACACTTTGTCTCATGACATTGACTACAATTTATCCCAACAACAGCTCCCCTCCCACTTCCTCCCGATAGTTACCTCTTCCCTGTGTCCATCCCTCCATGCACTCCTGCCCCCTGAGCTGTCTCCCTGTGCATAAGCAGCCCTTCTTTCTCCCATGATTGTTCTCTCCAAGGAGTATATCTACCTCAGGTAAATAAATGTTCAACTCATATGCCTGTCTTTTGTTTGTCTGGAAGCCACAGGTATGGGTTCAATTTCAGACCTGAAGGGCAGCTAGGGACCATAGCCTCAGTGGTTCCCTCAGGCTCTATCAGACCAGCAAACCAGGTCCCTTTTTTTTTTCATATGAGTTTGAGTTTTGTTCCACACTGTTCTTCCACTCTATCTAGGATCTCTTACATAGATGGGGTGGAAAACTTTTGATTGATTTAAAAAAAAAAATTATTGTGATTTGGGTGAAAGTTTACAGAGCAAATTCATTTTCCATATAGCAGTTCATACACATTTTTTTGTTTCATGACATTGACTTTCTTCTCACTTCCTCTCTGTAGTTACCTCTTCCCTGTGTCCTTCTTTCACTTTTGATTGATTTTATCTTTTGTGACTAACTTGGTAAATTAAGCTGTTCATGAAGTCAAGTTATTTTTGCTGCTGTTATTTTGGTCTGTTACCTGGAGTAGTCACAAGTCATTTTGGTTAATGTTGGGCTTTAGCCTGCTGTTGGATCTCATCTGTAACATAGTAGCCATTAGGTGCTGATTTCCACCTCTGTCTGCCACAGCATACCCAAGTGATGTGATATTTCTCCATAGATTCTCTTGGGAAGAGGAAAAATACTCCCCTTTCACCCCATTTCTATCTTACTGGGGAGAAATGCATCATTTAGGGTATGTGTGGGGGTGGGGTGGGGAACCTGTAGCTGGCTCTGATATGGATTAATAGGACTCCTTCTTCCCTACCTGTGGTAGTTAAGTTTGTGGGTCAACTTGGCTGGGCCTGGTTGAGTGGCTGGGCAGCTGGCTGTAGTATTCCCTATGATGAGATAATCTACTCCATGGTGGAATCTACTGTGAGCAGCTGAATAGCTGCCTTAGGGACATGGTCTGCTTCCTGTACATAAGGAGAAGCCTTGGGGAATGGTCTCTAGTTTATGGCACACTTGAACCTTGCATGTGGCAGTGTCGTTGTTCAGCAGCCTGCCATGCTCTGCTGACCTTGGGACTTTCAATGGACTTGAATTAATGGCCTGCCATGTGGTTTGGTAACATCGGGACTGTGTCATTTTATTTGTCGACCTTGGGCTTGTTAGGCTCAGCAGCCAGTAGCTACCTGAATGAAGAGATGCCTCTAACTCCAGTGGGCTAAGAGCAGGAGGCAGAGCTGAAGCCCAAAGTTGAAGGGCTTTCACATAGCCCCTATGGCTTGGCACTTTGAACTCGGACTTAGAGCCTCCAAATTGTAAGAGAATAAACTCCTGTTTGTTCAAGCATCCCATTTGTGGTTACATTCCTGTCAGAGTGGCACTGTTGTTGTTATGTGCCGTCGAGTCAGCCCTGACTCATAGCGACCCCTCCTTGGGTTTCTGAGGCAGTATCACTACAGAAGTAGGATTGCCCAACCTTCCTTCCGAGGAGTGGCTGGTGGGTTTGAACCGCCAGCCTTCTGGTTAGCAGTCAAGTGCTTTAGCCACTATGCTACCAGAGCTCCTATAGTGGCACTAGGTAACCAAAACACTACCTCAGCATAAGAATTATTGTGTCAAACATACAGAAGAAAAGAGCTTCTATCCTCAGAAGTCAAAGGTTTTTTCAACTAATAGCCTACATGGTTGATCTTCCAATTTTGGGAACATTTAGCCTGGCTCTAGCTCTACTTCTAGAGCTAAATTACCCAAGTCATTTCCAGCTGCCCACTGATCATTCTGCCCTTTCTCTGTCTCCCACTTGCCCCAACACCCACACTATAGCTGCTCAATGGGACAGAGAGAATGATGACTTCAAGGCAGTAGATAATGAAGGGAGGACAGCAGAGCCAGAGAGAAGGGATTGCAGGCAGCTGCTTGCTTAGAAGCACCCTTTTCCTCCACAGTCTGCTGCTTCAGCTGAAGTGCCAAGCCCAGATGACTGGCTCTTGGTGAAGCTACCACCTTAGAGAATGTCCACAGGACCACCAGCCATCCTGGCAGTGGGCTTCAAATCCACCTGAAAAACAGGGGGAACTTTCCTGGAGCAGATGTGGGAAAGGGAAATGAGGATAAAGATGAAGAAAAAAGTCATCTGGGAATTTGAAGAGGCGGGGGATTAAGGCAGTTATAAGTAAGTATAGTCAGTATTTAACAAAAATAAGTAAGATGCATTCAGTAGATTCCAACCATTTAAAACATACTTCATCTTACTAAATAAATTGTTTACTTACTAATGGAGAAAGTGGGAGTTCAGTTCTGTTAATACCCATCTGTGCAAAACTGTAAGCCCATTTCTGAGTATTATCATTTATTTACCTGTATCTTTTATTAAAAAAAAAAAAATCCATCAATTTAAATACTCTTTTTATCAGATCCCATAAAATACAGGAATCAAAACAGCCATGGCAGTAAACAAAGGCCTACACATCCCAAAGACTGCAGGGCAGGCTGGATGAGAAGCTCAGGAGCCCAGGAAGAGCGTAACTGACCAAGCTGCATAGAACTCAAGAGAGTCTGTGTCTGTGAGAAACCTGAAAACTCCGGAAAGCAGATGTGCTTGCCTTCTTAACCCAATGGCACAAGAACCACCAGAGGAAGAAAGGTTTAGTCAGGAAGGGAACTGGCCCAGCAAATGCAGACAAGGACAGAGCCAAGTTAATTGGCCAAATATAACTGAAGTTGGCCTAATAACTTTTATGAAAATCACTGTCTTGGTTTCTTCAGAATTTTGATTACTACTGTTTCCTCTGGTAGCGTAGTGCCTAAGCCACTTGACTGCTAACCAGAAGGCTGGCGGTTCAAACCTACCAGCCACTCCTCGGAAGGAAGGTTGGGCAATCCTACTTC
>NW_006921641.1:10786640-10795057 GCF_000298275.1 Orycteropus afer afer
ACCTTCCTTCCGAGGAGTGGCTGGTGGGTTTGAACCGCCAGCCTTCTGGTTAGCAGTCAAGTGCTTTAGCCACTATGCTACCAGAGCTCCTCAAATCATAGTAAAAAGTAAAAAAAAAAAAAAAAATTAGCTTAAAGTGTGAGAGAGCCAGGAAAATGAGGTGCTTAAGTACTCTGGCTCTGGAATTGGACTGGCCATATGAGTTTGAGCCCAGTTTGACCACTTAGTGTACTGACCTTCAGGCAAGTTGTTAAAAGTTCCTTAAGCCTCAGTTTGCTCATCGGTGAAAGGGATAAATAATAATAATAAGTCTCACAGACCTACTGTCAAAATTTAATGAAAGAATCATGTAAGATATTTAGCAAGTCTCTCACACGTAGTTTTTTAACATTATTTATTATCATTAAGCTCTAATACTTCTGTACTAGTTTAATTATTTCTAAGAAAGAAACTCAACATTCAAACCAAATTTTTTTTAAAAAATAGATTTAATGGGTATCTGCTGCCATATGCTGGAAAAATCACACTTTTAGCCTGCTCAAAAAATCAGTTTGCCCTGGAGGAATGTGAAGCTAAGAGCTTCTTTTTTAAATTTCTAGGTCACTAGTCTAATTGGCACCCCCTGCCTGTTCCTTTCCCCCACTCTGAGACTTTGTACAACTTTAGACATTTTTCTCCAAATGTAGAACTGGTTATGGGTGTTAGATTTCGATCTTTTCTGATTTAGGCTACTGTTTATTTTCTCAGATCTATGATGGCCCCCTGTATCTCTCTGGGTCAAACTTGAACTGCTTCCTGAACTTCTGGAATTCCACTTCTCCCACCACTTTCACCTTCACTCTCCAAGTGGTCCCTCCTTTAAAGTTCAGCAGGAATGTTCTTGTTGAACAAATGATCACTGACCTCCACACACTACTTGTTAGTACAGATCACTTCTTGCACATAAAACCCTCTCCTCAACCATATCCACCATCCTTCAAAACAATTAAAGCAGTGCCAATCCATGAAGGCTTTCCTGACCACCAAGAAATTCACTCTACTGTTCATTCAACTGATTTTAGTAGATACAGCAGTGAACAAGATAAATAAGGTCTTTGCCTTTGCAGATTTTACATTCTAATAAGAGATAAACAACACAGTAATACGATGTTGTTGTTGTTGTTGTTTGCCATCGAGTCGGCCCCGACTCATAGCGACCCCTCCTTGGGTTTCCGAGAGGCAGTATCACTACGGAAGTAGGAATGCCCAACCTTCCTTCCGAGGAGTGGCTGGTGGGTAATACGATAATGATAAAATAATTTAGAAACAAGAAAGTGCTAAAAACCAAACCAAACTCATTGCCACTGAGTCATCTTCACTCATAGCTGACCCCTCCTTGGGTTTCCTAGGCAGTATCTCTATGGAAGTAGATTGCCCAGTCTTCCTTCCCAGGAGTGGCTGGTGGTTCAGCCAAATGCCTTACGCACTACACACCACTAGAGCTCCTAGGAAGGAAAAACATTTCTAACTTAGGTGGGGAGGTGGTGGGAGGTGTCTTTGAGGCAGTCAGAAAAAGCCTCTCTGAGGAAGAAATTTAACAGGAGACCAAACTGAGAAAGTGGAGCGAGCCTGGTAATCAATCACCTGGGGGAAAAAGTCTTTCTGGCAGGAGGGATCAGCAAGTGTAAAAGCTCTGAGGTGGTAAGAAGCCAGGGTGTTCCAAGCACAGAAAGAAACAAAGTGGCCACAATGGAGGGCAGCAGGGGCGGGTGAGAAGGGGCGAGAGGTGTGGGCAAAGCCAGATTAGGAAGGTGATCTAAATATTCTAAATCCATGAGAAGGTTTTACATTATTTTTCCTTTTTATAGTGGATATTTTGTTGGCTTATGTAAGCTCTCTACACAACAGGTGCTTAAGAAGTCCTTGTTAGGTAAATAAATTGGAAAAGAAGCTGGTGGGAAAATGGAGCCAATACTCTCTAAGATCCTGGATGATGGCTTCTGTCATTAACATGTACATGTGCTCCATCAACCTTAACTTCAGATCGACAGGTCTGTTGTACTGCATGAAAACAGAGTTGTCATAGCAACACTAATTAGACGGCTTTCTTTCCAAGGAGGCTGAAGCAAATACAGCACTTACAGGCTAGTTTGGTTCTCTAAAATACCTGCAAGGACTGCAATCCTCTACAAGAAAGTTCAATGCAGGGAGTGCCCAACTTACCCACAAATTGGCTTCTTTGTGAGGGGTGTGGTGAATACATTTTCCTTTAGAAATAATGGTGTATGTGAAGGGCAGACTCTAAGGCCAACCTACAAAAGCTTTTTTCAAAAAAAAAAAAAAAAAAAAAATTCATAAAGTGGCAGAAATACTATAAATTTGCATTGACAAACTAACAGAAATGAATTCTTTTGAAATGTAGCAATTAAACAAAAATTAAGTCAGAGCTTTTAATTTATCTTGATGTTGTTACTTGAGGAAAGGAAAGTTTAATTAGAAGACAATGAAGAGAGAGGCGGAAAATTTAGTGGAGATTCTATTAAAGAATTCTGGGCACCATCAAGGCTTTTAGAGGTTAATGTCACTAATTTTTAAAATTATTTTGTATTCAAGTATCTCTCAGATGGTTTAATCATGATCATGGCCATGTGCAGCTCAGATATAGGAGAAAAAACCATGAGGGGGGCTGACTTGAAGATTCTTGAAAAAAGGGAAGACACTGAAGAGAAAGATTGCCTAAAATATGATTGGAGGAGCTATAGAAAGCTGAAAAGAGAAAGGAGGGAGGAAGGTAATACGGAAATCCCCATGAGAGAAGGAAACAGTACAGTAGAAACTGATTTGCCTTGATCAGCTTCATTGCAACCAAAAAATGGGGAGGTAGGAAGAAGAGGGGCAAAGGGGGCAGGGAGAGAGATTATGGGTCAAAGAGAAAGAGGGGGAGGTAAGAAATGAAGACTGATTGGTCTTTGATAGGTATAAGAAGAGACAGTTTTCTTTCATTCAGACTTATGGGATGTTTGAAAGTTAAATGGCACATTCTTCAAAGATTGAATATGTACTTTATAGAACTGTGTCACCCCAAAAGCCCAGCACAGTACTTGAGAGTTTAATAAATCACTGTTAAATACATGAATGCAGTGATAACAGGCAACACTTATTAAATGCCTAGTATATGCTAAGCATTTAATCCTCACAAAAACAAGACATAATTACGATTCCCATTTTACAGATGAGAATACTGAGGCTTAGACAAGTTAAGTAGTTTGTTTAAGGTCACACAGCTAGTTACGTGATGAAGGCTACAGTAGAATAAAGTCTGTCTGTCTCCAAAGTGCATTCTTCTAACCACTCTAGCAGCCCATCCCCACTGCTACCCACCTCTACGGAAGGCAATGCTAAGAAAGGAAAGAACTGCAAAGGCCAGACTGTCAACAAGTTTCTAATCAATCGCTCTTGAGATCTGTCAGTTTAGAATTAACAATAATATGGATTCATCCCCCACACTGCTTTCTCTGGAATTTTCTTCTTCTTTAGATTACCAGATTTTAGCACTAACAATATGGACCCTGCAATGAGTGCTTCAAGAAGGCAGCAGGTACAGGATAGATTTCATTTGCCAAATGCTGCTTTTTAATCAAGAACGTTCCAGGAGACCAAGGCGTTTTGTCTCTTTTGTTACCTGTCATATACCTAGTGACTGGTTTTTGTGGGTTGACCTAAGAGTCTAACCTTCACATACAACATTGTTTGTTTTATTTCCTTCTTCACTTTTACTGTGGTGAAAACATACACAAGACATTCACCAACATAACAACTTCCACATTTACAGCTCAGGGATGGATATTGATGACATTTTTCATGTTGTGACACTATTATTGCTCTCTCTCTCTCTCTCTATATATATATATCCTTTTCCAAAATATTCAACCACCATTAGCATAAATTCAGTGCTCTACAAACAAAAGCTTTCCCTTCCCCTTTCCTCCTACCCCTGGTAACCATTAATAATCCTTGAGATATATACCTATATCTATCTATCTACTTACCTACCTATCTATCTATTTCCCCCTCCCCCCAACCTATCTAGGAATTTTCCCTCCCCTCGCCTCCCATCCATGGTAACAAACAAAGTAAGTTTCCTTCCATGTATAAACCTCTCCTTGACTTTCCACAATAGTGGACTAATACAGTATCTGTCCTTCTGTAATTGACTTATTTTACTCAACATAATGTCCTCCAAGTTCATCCACATCATGTGGTGTTATGCAGATTCAGCATTATTCTTTAGGGTTGCATAATATTCCATTGGAAGCTCTGGTGGCGTAGTGCCTAAGGCACTTGACTGCTAACCAGAAGGCTGGCGGTTCAAACCCATCAGCCACTCCTCGGAAGGAAGGTTGGGCAATCTACTTCCACAGTGATACCGCCTCAGAAACCCAAAGAGGGGTCGCTATGAGTCGAGTCTGACTCGATGGCACACAACAACAACAACAACAACAGTATTCCATTGTGTATAAGTACCACATTGTGGTTATCCATTCATCTGTTGATGGAAACTTAGGTTTTTTCCATTTCTTTGCTATCGTGAATAGTGCTATGATGAACATGGGTGTGCATATATTTATTCTTGTTCTGCCTCTCACTTTAGGATATATACTAGCATTGGGATTGCTGGATCAAATGGTATTTCTATTTCTAACTTTTTAAAGAATTGCCGCACTGACTTCCACATACAATGTTATTTCTAAAGGAAAATGCACTCACAAATGCAGTGACGACAACAATGTAAGGCACACAGTAGCTGTTCAATAAGTTTTTGTGGGCTAGATGAGTTAAAGAAAGAGAGATTGCAAACATTACCCTACCTACTTCTGGGAGCCACTCTCCAAAAGCAGCCTGAGCAAACGGAATTGGATAACTAGACCAGGAAATGAAACATAAACCAATACTAAGATAAATGAAAATAAGTGACTGCTGTATTTAGGATTACTTTTTTTTTTACATTTTCAAATCTGGCACTAAGGTCATATAAAGGGACACTGTTATAGGAAGAGGAGTTTTATTTTTTTAAATAGTTATTCAGAAATCAAGAAATAAACACAATAGACTTTTATCATTCTCCTTCAAGGGGCAAAGAATCTTCTTTGGGCTTGGGTTTGAGTGCCAATGAAAACTGAGAGGTCAAGGCAAACTAATTTCAAGAAAGCAATATCAACTCAGTCATCAAGGTGTAGATGTGTGCTTATTATATTGGTTGGCAAACAGCACCTCTATTCTCAAGAGAATCTTCTTATATCTAAAATCAAAGTTAGTATCTCAGTTATTACCTCAAACAGAAGAATTAAAAGCAAGCTATATCCATTCGTGATTAAAAACTCCCAACACACAAGGAAAAGAGGGGAACTCCCTCAACTTGATAAAGAAAGCCTAGAAAAAAAAAGCTACAGCAAACATTATATTTAATGGTAAATGACTGAATGCTTTGCCCCCAGGACTGAGAACAAGGCAAAGATGTTTGCTCTCACAATTCTGATTTGACATAGTATTGGAAGTCCTAGCCAGTGAAATGAGGCAAGAAAACAGAAGGTAAATAGATTAGGAAAGGAGAAATAAAACTGTCCCTATCTGCAGATGGCAGCCTCTGGGTGGTGCAAATGGTTAAAGTGCTTGTCTGCTAACTGAAAGGTTGGAGGTTTGGATGTACCAAGAGGTGACCTGGAAGAAAGGCCTGGTAATCTACTTCTGAAAAATCAGCCACAGAAAACCTACGGAGCACACTCCCTCTCTGACACACATGGGGTTACCATAAGTTGGAACTGATCTAACGGCAACTGGTTTGCCTTGCTATTTGCCGATGGCATGACTGTCTATGTAGAAATCCCAAGGAATCTACAAAAAAGCCCACAGAACTAATACACGAGTTCAACAAGATTACAGGATTCAAGATCAACACACAAAAATCAATCATATACCTATATCCTAGCAATGAATAACGGAAACTGAAATTAAAAACACAATACCATTTATAATTGCTCTCCTCTCCCCAGATATAGGGAGCTCTGGTGGCATAGTGCCTAAGGCATTTGACTGCTAACCAGAAGGCTGGTGGTTCAAATCCACCAGCCACTCCTCAGAAGGAAGGTCAGGCAATCTACTTCTGTAGTGATACCGCCTTACCTGGGAAATTCAAGGAGGGGTCACTATGAGTCACAAACAACCTGATGGCAGTGAGTTTGTTTTTTTTTTCTCCCCAAATAAATAAATAAAATATCTAGGTTTAATACAAATATAAAGAGGTAGCATGAAGGAGTTCTATTGTAGTGACAGAATAATTCTGTATCACAACTGCAATGGTGGTGCATGAATCTGTATGTGGGATAAAATTCCACAGTACACACATACACACACACAAAGGAATGAAGGTTAAGAAGATGACAAAAACTTAATACAGTCTATAGTCTAGTGAACACTACTGTAGCAATGTCAATTACCTGATTTTGATATTGTACGACAGCTATATAAGATATCACCACTGGGGGAAGCTGGATGAAAGATGCATGGGACTCTGAACTATTTTGCCAACTTCCTGTGAGTGTATAATTACTACAAAACATAAAGATTTTTTTTTTTTTTTAAAGTAACTTAAAGATTTCGGAGTAGATATTCTCCATTTCTAGTGGTTTGTTTTTTTATTAAGTAGATAAGAATTTGTTTTAATTATAAAGAGAATGAGTCAATCTCTTCTCCCTGTTTCCCTTCACAGATAAAAAGGCCTACACCCAAGTAATCAATGACAAAACCATTGTTACAGAAAGTTCTGATACAGAAAGGAAGGAAATTAGAAAGGAAGAAAAGAAGGAAGGAAGGGAAGGCAGGAAAGGAGAGAAGGGAAAAAGAGGAAAGGAAGCAAACTAAGAAGGAAAGGGGAACTTTGTAAAACAGCTTACATGTGTATCAGAGCTTAAATTCTGAAGCACTTGGTTTGTGGAAGGCTGCAATCTACAGCAAGAGCTCTAACTCCATTTTGAGTCTTGACATAAGTTCAGATGAGTTCTTCCTGATCATTAAATCAGCAATGTGGCTATGCATAGACAAGTCCTCATTAACCAGCAACGTGGCTATGCATAGACAAGTCTGGGGCAAATCTAGGGAGGGGCAGTTTGTCCTCAGAAAGAGTGTGGTTGAATGTAGATTATGCTCACACAAAGAACTAAGGAACTTGCCTTGGGTGTGTCCTTAATGATTTACAGAAAATAGTGGTATGTTATCTAATTTAAATTAAAGCCTGGGGTCTTGGTATTGTCTTGTAGCCACCTTGTGGATATGACACAAGGTTCTCATGGTCATGAGTCATACCCTGGTCACCAAGTAGCTAGGTGGTCAAGCCCTGGAACCAATTTGGTAATTCTTTTTGGTCTGCAGTTGTGTACATAAGCCAATCATGGTCCTTTTCTCCCTTCTGTATTCCCACCAGCGACAGTGATGAATTGACCTGCCACCAATCATGATTTTATGATGATCCTTTAGTTTCTATCGTATACAATTACCCTATGGCTGTGAATCAGCAGAATCCATTTGGCTTGTGTACTGTGAACATGTTGATGGTTTCCCTCATCCTAGATGATTGTCTTTGTCCTGTTTAAGACTTAATAAAAGGGTCTCTATAGAACATGTTTGAATCTGGGATCCTTTTCCCCCTAGCACACATGAGAAACATAAATAAATAAACAATGCATTTGAATTCTGACGTCCCTTGTCTATTTCTATTTTTGACCCTATAATGTGCATCTTATTTAAGTCACTTCAAATCCTTTTTTATGGAAAGATATAAATGGAATAGATATAAATCTATTTCAATACAATAAAGTTTAAAGAAACAGTAGAAGTTAATTAGGCATGATTTTGTAAAAAATAAGCTATATTCCTTACTAATATAATATACTTATCAACATGTACAGGTTTACACTCCAAATCCAAAACCAAACTCACTGTCATTGAGTTGACTTCTACTCATAGTGATACTTTAGGGCAGAGTAGATCTGCCCCACAGAATCTCCAAGGCTGTAAATCTTTACAAAAGCAGACTGTCTCATTTTTCTCTCATGGAGTGGCCGGTGGGTTCAAACTAACAACGTCTTGGTTAGCAGCCCAATGCTTTAACTATGACATCACCAGAACTCCTTCTTTCTAGTCCTGGTCTTATTAAATGCTCGGGCAATCTACTTCCGTAGTGATGTTGTTGTTGTTGTTATGTGCCGTGGAGCTGTCAAGTCGGACCGGACTCATAACGACCCCTCCTTGGGTTTTCAAGGCAGTATCACTACGGAAGTAGATTTCCCCATCTTCCTTCCGAGGAGTGGCTGGTGGGTTTGAACTGTCAGCCTTCTGGTTAGCAGTCAAGTGCCTTAGGCACTACGCTACCAGAGCTCCCTCAG
>NW_006921641.1:10795157-10800107 GCF_000298275.1 Orycteropus afer afer
GTTTTTTTTTTAATGTTGCTAATATAGTTAGGAGCTCTGGTAGCATAGTGGCTAAAGCACTTGACTGCTAACCAGAAGGCTGGCGGTTCAAACCCACCAGTCACTCCTCGGAAGGAAGGTTGGGAAATCCTACTTCCGTAGTGATACTGCCTCGGAAACCCAAGGAGGGGTCGCTATGAGTCGGGCCGACTCAATGGCACATAACAACAACAACAACAACAATATAGTGTAGTGCCTAAGGCATTTGACTGATAACCAGAAGTCTGTGGATTCAAACCCACCAGCC
This sequence comes from Orycteropus afer afer, assembly GCF_000298275.1. Taxonomy (NCBI): domain Eukaryota; kingdom Metazoa; phylum Chordata; class Mammalia; order Tubulidentata; family Orycteropodidae; genus Orycteropus; species Orycteropus afer. Next base: position 10,795,444 of record NW_006921641.1, read on the forward strand.
ACTCCTCCTAAGAAAGGCTCCACAATCTACTTCCATAGTGATACCTCCTGGGAAACCCAAGGTGGGGTTGCTATGAGTCGGATCCGACTGGACAGCAGTAAGAATATATCAAGTTATTAATTTATTTTTTTCTGATAATCTGCTTGTATATCTCAGAAATGGTAGGTAAATATCTCTATTTGTTATGCTGCCTCTGTGGATCAAGAAAAAGCTCCAATACAGTATGGACCAAGTGCTTAGTAGTTTCTTTTAAAGTGTTCAGTTTCTTCACAGGTTCCCAAATAGACATCATTATACAATAGCTTAATAATTGTCTAGCGTCTTTTGGAAGGCCTCTTAGACTGTAGGTCAAGTCAAAAGTGATAAGAATATCTTAGTCAAAGATAAAAAGAGTTATTTATCAATTAACTCTGGCCTTGCAAATCACTTTTAAAACAGTTGGTAAAGATGAACTAGAAATATGACATTTTCAGGATACATACTCATATTAGCTTGTAAGTACATAAAGAAATTTCCAAAGCACACAAGAAACTAAAAATATAATTATCTGGAATTTGGTCTGATGGGATGGGGTGAAAGGAGAGACTTCACTGATTCTCTTATAATTTTTTAAGTCTTAAACTATGAGAAAGTATTACCCACTCAAAAATCTAAATTAAAAAACAAATGTTCAATTTTACTAGAACAAAAGAGGTGCTAGGAAAACAAAGGACAACCTAATAAACCCAGCATCTAGAAGTGTGCCTGACACATGTTGCTGTTGAATGGATGGATGGATGGATGGATGAATATAAAGAAATCACAAGGCTGAAATTAAATTTATTGATATTTTTACATTTTCTAAAAACTCCCATAAACGGCTTTTTAAAAATCTTAAGTACTCCAATTTACAGGAAATACAGAGGATAGGGGAATAATTTAATTATGACAATGAGGAAGTGTACATACTATAAACCCTCCTTTAAAAAACAAAGATGAAAAGAAGAAAGGCACGACAGATAAACAAATCATGGCAAAAGTTTATTAAATATGGGGGATGACTACATGAAGTCCATTATACTATTTTCTCTGGTTTTCTGTATGTTGGAAAACTTTCTTAATAAAAAATTAGTTTTAAATCCCAGCCTAACTTGACATATAAAGATAAGAGCTGATCATCTCTCATAGTTTCCCAAATCAATCTGACTACTTTTATTTTCAGTGACTAATTGGAAATTCTCTAGTAGTACAGTGACTGTTAACCAGAAGGCTGGTGATTCAAACCCACTAGCCACTCCTCAGAAGGAAGGTTGGGCAATCTACTTCGGTAGTGATACCGCCTCGGAAACCTGAGGGGGTCACTATGAGTCGAGTCCGACTCGATGGCAAACAACAACAACAACAACTGGAAATTCAGATGGCATTAGGATGAAATGAAATTCTGTGTCCCTTCTAAAAGTTTGATCTCTTGGCAACTAGTTGCTCAGAGAATGCAAACTCATTTCAGTATCAGTTTAAGAAAAGTACCATGGTAAATCTGAAGACACAAATCATGTAGAAAAACTCACTGCCATAGAGTTGAGAGCAATTCATAGTGACCCTATAGGACAGAATTGAACTGCCCTAACAGGCTGAAATCTTTATGGAAGCAAACTCCCTCCTCTGTCTCCCTCAGAGCAGCTGGCAGGTTTGAACCACTGACCATTTGGTTAGTGGCTGAATGCTTTAACCACTGTCCCTCCAGAGCTCTTTAAATCATACAGTCATTCTGAAATCTGATTCAAAATATTCATTTGTCTTTATCACTGCCCTTGTGGTAGTTAAGTTTGTGTGTCAACTTGGCTGGGCCTGGTTGAGTGGCTGGGCAGCTGGCAGTCCCCATGGTAATCAACTCCATGGTGGAATCTACTGTGAGCAGCTGAGTAGCTGCCCTAGGGATGTGGTCTGCCTCCTGTATATAAGAAGCAGCTTTGGTAAAGGTCTCCAGCTTATGGCGCACTTGAACCCTGAATGTAGCCATGTCGTAGTTCAGCAGCCTGTCATGCTCTGCTGACTTTGGGACTTTCAAGAGACTTGAATTAATTGCCTGTCATGTGGTTTGGTAACATCGGGACTGTGCCATTTTATTTGCCGACTTTGGGCTTGTTAAGCTCAGTAGCCAGTAGCTGCCTGACTCAAGAGATGCCTCTAGCTCCAGTGGGCCTGGAGCAAGAGGCAAAGCTGAAGCCCAAGGTTGAGGGGCTTTCCCACAGCCCCTAAGGCCTGGCACTTTGAACTTGGACTTAAAGCCTCCAAATTGTAAGAATAAACTCCAGTTTGTTAAGGCCATCCCATTTGTGGTATATTCTTGTCAAAGCAGCACTAGGTAACCAGAACAATCTTTCACTGGCACAAGCAATTAAAAGTGAACACTGGGATGAAATCACTTTATATCTATGTTCCCTAATCTCTGTTAAAAGTTCAAAATGTTTTGTTTAGAAGAACTATAATCATTTCAAGAAATCTGTTCTGAGGAAGCACTTTATTGTTATTATTATTTAGAGTTTTCATTTTTAAGGGACTGGCCAAAAAGTATTTAATAAGCTTGCTACTGTACTTCAGTTTCATGGAACACCTAATCCAGGGGCCTCCCTTATTACTAAGAGGAGAGAGCCTACTTGCCCTTATTTCTCTTGTACTTTATAACTCTCTTGAGGGGAAAAATAGAAAATGATTCCTTTTTCATTGAAGAAAGAAAGAGAAAAAAAAAAAAAAAGCCACTGGAGAATATGTTTATGGCTTCTTTCTCTTTTCTTGAGCTTTGAAGGTGAAATACTGTCTCTTGCTACTATGTTTACCACCTGGAAAATTCCAAGGTCTTCTTCAATACCTAGCTCTACCAACATCATACCTCCTCTTATTCTCTAGCTCTTCAGGAAGTTAACATATTCTCTTTTGTTTGAATCAGGTTGATTCCAACTCATAGTGACCCTATAGGACAGAGTAGAACTGCCCCATAGGGTTTCCAAAGCTATGGAACAGACGTGATGGCAACAAGCTTGGTTCTGTTCTAGGGCACTTTGTTCAATTCTGAACACAGTACTTTTTTTGAAGAATAGTACAATTGACTATTTCTCATATTGTTCTCCTTCTTTAGACTGTGAACAGCTCAAGGGTGAGAACATGTTTTTATTATTTATCTATGTAACTTCAGCTGGACAATGACTAAGGAAGACCAAAGAAGAGTCGAAGCTTTTGAGCTGTGGTATTGGTAAAGAATACTGAAAGTACCATGGACTGCTAAAAGAACTAACAAATCTGTCCTGGAAGAACTGTAGCCATAATGCTCCTTGTAAGTGAGAATGGGCAGACTTTGTCTCACCTACTTTGGTCATGTTGTCAGAAGGGACCATTCCCTGGAGAAGGATATCATGCTTGGTAAAGTGGAGGGTCAATGAAGAAGGGGAAGGCCCTCAACAAGATGGACTGACACAGTGACTGCAACGATGCACTCAGGCATAGCAAAGATCATGGGGCTGGTGCAGGACCAGGCAGTGTTTCGTTCTGTTGTATGTAGGGTTGCTATGAATTGGAGACGACTCAACAGCACCTTACAACAACATTTACCTTCAGGATTTGGCTTCATTCTGGCCATAAAATAGGTACACAATACCTTAAAAATTAATAAAAGACAGACAGTCCTGAGAGAGCCACAGAGAAAAAGCTTTCTACCCCATTCCCTCTTCAGGCTGATCTTTTCCAAGATGCTGAATGTTGGTTAGATAGAAGGATGTTACTGGAAGCTACAGAGCCAGGGCACCATGTCTAAACACAGGGATTTCTACATTAAAGGAAGCAAGGGCAAGTTCATCTTTTAGACAGCAGACATAGAAACCCAGAGTTAACAATTAAAACAGTTAAGAGTATGTAAGGTACCTAATTATACCCAGACATTTGATTTCTTTTAAATTTCTCTCTATATTGATCACTTTAAAACACAGATATCTAGCCCTAGCATTTAAGATTAGCTAGTTTAGACAATAATTTTATTTTCCAAAAGGAAAATCATAGTAGAATCTCCATCAGAGGTAAATTATGTCTAGATCCCAATCCTTAGGATTGGATTATGTAGCATGATCAACAAAATCACTACCTACTAATGGCAGGAATTAAAAGACAATTAAAACAAGTCCACGAGAGCCAAAATATGATCTAATATATATCCCTCCTAAATTTAGAGACCATCTAAAGAACAGATTTGATGCATTAAACACCAATGACCGGAAATCAGATGAATTGTGGGATGACGTCAAGGGCATCATCCATGAAGAAAGCAAGAGGTCATTAAAAAGACAACAAAAGAAGACCAAAATGGATGACAGAAGAGACTCAAACTTGCTCTTGAGCAGAGAGTAGCTAAAGCAAATGGAAGAAATGACAAGATAAAAGAATTGAACCGAAGATTTCAAAGATCAGCTTGAGCAGACAAAGCCAATTACTATAGTGAAATGTGCAAAGACCTGGAGTTAGAAGACCAAAACGGAAGAACACACTCGGCATTTCTCAAGCTGAAAGAATTGAAGAGGAGGCGGGGCAAGATGGCGGACTAGGCAGAAGGATTGCACAGACCCTCTTCAACAAAGAAAAGGGAAACCAATAAATACAGACACAGAAGATAATCTTGGACCCCTGAGCCTTGAAGGAAA
>NW_006921641.1:10809435-10833696 GCF_000298275.1 Orycteropus afer afer
GAAGAATGCTGAAGGTACCATGGACTGCCAAAAGAACTAACAGATCTGTCCTGGAAGAAGTGCAGCTGAGATGCTCCTTGGAAGCGAGGATGGCCAGACTTCATCTCACCTACTTTGGTCATGTTGTCAGAGTGGACCATTCCCTGGAGAAGGATGTCATACTTGGTAAGGTGAAGGGTCGACAAAAGAGGGGAGGGCCTTTGACAAGATGGGTTGACACGGTGGCTGTGACAATGGGGTCAGGAATAGCAAGGATCATGGAGCTGGTATGGGATCAGGCGGTGTTTTGTTCTCCTGGGCATGGGGTCGCTATGAGTCAGAAGTGACTCGAGAGCACCTAACAACAACAATGGCAGGAAGCCCTAACCACTTGCCAAATGCCTGAGAAAAAACAGCCCTCAGTATTAGGCCTGAGGAATATAAATCCCTCTGTGGCTGCCTGAGAAATGTTTGACACCTAAGTGTTCAGTGACATATATGGAATGAATGAATGAATGAGTAATATGACAACAGTAAGAACACAATTATAGCATAAATATCATATTCTACTACTCTCTCATTTGGCAATGCTTCTGATCCAGTGTCTGGAATCTTAGAAATTATAATTGTTCCTTATGAAGGTAACTCTTTTTCTTGCAGGGAATCTGAAGATCAGGTTAAAGTCCAAAGTTTCTATTATTGGCAAAGTCCACACCCCTAATTTGTGGGATGCCAATCCTAACAGATTAGTAATAAGTAATCATAACCTTCTACACCCAATGCAGCCACAATAGAAAACAACACTGTCACAGAATAAACAAAGAAATCATCACCCCAACTTTCCACATCCACTCTAAGGAAGAACCAGGAGGAGGAAGGGAGATGTTGATTCCTGCTATGGACTCACACACCCTGCTTGCCCACATTTAGTTAGTAAAGGATCTCTGAACTGTGAGAATGAGATGTGACAGCAAGTGTGACTAAATGAGTTGGCCATGAATTATCAAAACTTAGTATCACAAATGACTTGTTAGGGGCTCTCAGACCTAGGAGCTCTGGTAGCATAGTGGCTAAGACACTTGACTGCTAACCAGAAGGCTGGCGGTTCAAACCCACCAGTCACTCCTTGGAAAGAAGGTTGGACATCTACTTCTGTAGTGATACCCCCTCGGAAACCCAAGGAGGGGTCACTATGAGTTGGTTTAGGTTTTTCTGTACCTCTCATTGAAACTAAGACCCAGACACATCAGAAGACTTGCCTGAGAACACAAAGCCAGTAAAGGCAGAGTATGACTAGAACCACCTGCCCTGTGCTTCAGGTCTCCCATGATGGGAAAGGGTATTGAGGCACAAAGGAGGGATGAAACCTAAACTAAGTTCATTGGGAATTGATGGGATTGATGCAGCTAGATGTGGTTTCTCAGCAGCTGCTATTCCATCACCCCACTTGTCAACTACTCACCTGGGTAGGATTCCACATCCTATGCAAATATTTAGAGGGTATAACCGGTAGGAGCTCTGGTGGTGCAGTGGTTAAGGCATTTGGCTGCTAATGTGAACCCACCAGCCACTCTACAGAAGAAAGATGGGCGGTTTGCTCCTGTAAAGATTTACAGCTTTGGAAACCCAATGGGGGTTGCAATGAGTCAGAATTGACTTGATGGCAATGACTTTGGTTTTGTTTTTTTTAGGCTATGACAGTTTAGGAACTTATACAATGATCTGAAAAATGGGAGTAAAGAGTGTGTGTGCAAGTAGATACATGACAGAAAGGGAAAAAAATAAACAGAAATTGAAAGAAAGATAAAGAAAGAATTTGCCCAAAAGGTATGGCTCAGGAGGCCTACTCTGAAAGTGAGAAAGGGAGGGCAAGCAGAGCCCAGACAGGCTGGGTTCTAATTCTACATTGTGCAAATTAGGGCTGGAGAAGAGTTGGGGAGGAATTCTGCTAATTTTTTTTTTTTTTTAAGTCTCAAAACTAATGTCCTAAAGCACTTATAAACTAAGCTAAAAATTTAACATTTTTAAAATAGTAACACGCAGTTAGGAAATGTTCTATAAATATAAACAGCCAGTTGTAGACACAACATCTTGAGCTGGGATCATTCTGTCCCACCGTATGTCTGTTCTGACCACATTTAGGCTGTTCTGGATCAGTGTTAACTCTAGAAAGCAGTAGGAGGAACTAACTACCTGCCCTCAAGTATCTTTCTAATGCAGCACAGCAAAGTGCTGCAGGCAATCCTATTCTCACAGACAGGTAGGTAGACACACACACACACACACACACACACACCCTTTTATCCTTCCCTTTCTCTTATAATTCTTCATCAATCACCTCAGGAATAACGTATTCCCTCTCTTTATTCCATCTGTGAAGCAAAGAACCTAAACAAAACAAAAATGAAAGCAGTAACAGCAGAACCAGAAACCTTGATCACAGAGGAAAAAGAGTACCTGTACTTAGCAATAAACTGAAGAGAAGCCCATATTAATGAAAAAGAAGTGAAATTAGACCTCTTATCAAATTTAAATTCCAGCAAATTTAAAATTCCTTGGAAGTATCTAGAAATCAACATCAGAATTTTCACAAAAATCTCTTTATTTTTACAGGGTCCTCTAATCCAACCTTATTTCCCTCCCTTCAAGTGCCAGCATTCGAATCACATTAAACATTTACTGAGCACCTGCTGTGACAGTTCCCTTACTTAAGTTTGTTGTGTTCAAAATTTTGTTGTTGCTATGTTTGTGAGTTTTGTTTGTTTGTTTGTTTTTATTGGGTTCAATAGAGACACTTTTATTAAGCCTTGGACAGAACAAAGACAAAACAAAGATAATCATCCTGGATGAAGGAAACCATCAGCTTGAGAAAGTTGAATGGAGTCCCTGTTGGTGTATTTGATTTTTAATAGTACAACTTTTTTCTCCCTAATATAATTCATCCTAAGTATAAGGGGAGGCAATAGTTTAATAGTTAAGTCCACAGAGTTGTTGTCTGAAAGTCTGGTTTCAATCCCCATTCTATCATTAGAGGAGAGCTCTGGTGGCGTAGTGCCTAAGGCATTTGACTGCTAACCACAAGGCTTGCGGTTCAAACCCAGCAGCCACTCCTCAGAAGGAAGGTTGGGCAATCTACTTCCGTAGTGATACTGCCTCAGAAAGCCAAGGAGGGGTTGCTATGAGTCGATCTGACTGGATAGCAGTGAGTTATCATTAGAGAGAAAGTAGCAGTACGTACCTCACAGCATGATGGTGAAGATTAAATGAAATAATGCATGTAAATCATGGAACACTGTGTCTGGCACACTGCAGCGCTCAGGGAATGTTAGGTACTTCTCTGCCCCTTCAGAGTAGTAGTAGTAGTAGTAGTAGTAGTAGTAACAAGGTAGTTGTAACAGTAGTAAATAGTGGTAAAGAGGTAATCACACAAGGTTTGAAGGTCAGGTAAGACAAGTCAAATCCTGGCTCTACTACTTAATGAGAACCGCTTCTGGGATATAAGGAATCTTTATGCTAATTTAAAAAGATGCCTACTCCGGAGAAAAAAATGACAAAAAGATGTTCTTTCTCCTGGATTTACACAGCCTCAAAGGGCACATGGCTTGGCAAGCAGAGCAGCTGGGAAAGCGGAAAACTGGCAGGGTTTCAGCCCCCAGTCACCATCATCATCAGTCATCATTATTATCATTATCATCATCATAGTCATCATCACTGGCATCAAAACTGGAAGAAAAACCAATACTCAGAAAGGCTACCTAGAATTCCAGTTACTTTTCATTCTTAATCTTTCCAGTATTCCTGAATTCCATTTGTCCAACTGAGAGTCTCTGTGCACCTCCGAGCATGTCATCCATCCCCTGTTTAGGAGCTTCTTGGCTCCTTACTCCCTGATGAATTAAGGCAGATTCCCAGACTGGCACTCAAAGTTCTCTAGGGTACAGTACCTATCTCTTAGTTATATTACTTATATAACAATCTGGCAAAAAGCTGCCCTACCTATTCTTTCCTACCTTTGCAAGAATCACCTTCCTGAGAATTAGCATTTCCACTCCAAACGTACTGAACATGAATCCACATTTCAGCAAGATCCCCGGGTGATTCTTCTGTATACGTGAGAATACATAACCAAAAACCAAACTCCCTGCCATTGAGTTAATTCTGACTCATAGTGACTCTATAGGACAGAGCAGAACTGCTCCCATAGGGTTTCCAAGATTGTAAATCTTTACGGAAGCAGACTGTTTCATCTTTTTCCCACAGAGCAGCTGGTGGGTTCAAACCGCCAACCTTTAACCACTACACCACCAGAGCTCCTTAAGAATACATACTCTACTCACTGCCATTGAGTTGGTTCTGACTCATAGTGACCCCTCCTTGGGTTTCTGAGGTGGTATCTCTAGGGAAGTAGATTGCCCCATCTTCCTTCCGACCAGTGGCTGGTGGATTTGAACCGCCAGCCTTCTGGTTAGCAGTCAAATGCCTTAGGCACTAAGCCACCAGAGCTCCTGTGAAGATTTCAAAAGATACTTACACATTCTTACAGATATCTGGGGATCGATGAGAATCACCTGGTGATCTTGTTGAAACATAGATTCTGATTCAGTATATCTGGGGTGGAAACGCAAATTCTCAGTGGGGCTGGGGTAGGAGGTAGGGAGCTGTCGAACTGGAATGAACTGGTTTCAAGCCTTGGCTAGAATGCAAGCCCCCTGAGAGCACAGATTTTGTCTATTGTTCAAACATGTATCCCAAGTACCCAGAAGAGTGGTTGGCACATAGCAGGTTCTAAACAAATATTGGAGAATGAGTGAATTTGCTCATTGTAGATCCTTTCACCTGGGAACCCCTCTGGTCCTCAAACTTTTATGCTTTCTTCAATATCAGTCCTACAAGAAAGCTACCCTGAGACCTACTTTATTTTTCCATGGAATAATATGAACAAATTGTCTAATTTGTAAAGAAAGCCAGCAATTAATTTTTTTAATTCCAAAAGTTTTAGTGTTGGTAAAAAATATTTACTCCTCTAGAACTAGCCAAATTTTTCTAGTGCCCTTTAAGGAGAAGACATCTATATTCATCCATTATGGCTTCAAGCCAGATATATATAAATATCACAAATTAGAAATATCTATTTAATAAAAATGAACAATGCTACCTACCTTCACTCTATACTCTACAGAAGGTTTTGGATGTAGGCCAACTTAAATTTAAGCCCACATTAATTTCACAGGAAGGACTGCACGAGATTAAAACTGTGGCTCTGGTGTCAGGCTTACTATGGGAAGGACTTTGGCAAGTTAATCTTTCTGTGCCTTGGTTTCTTCATCTATAAAACAGGAGGATCATAGTGGTCCTACTTTGTTAGATAGGATAGGTTAGGCCATGCTGTGGTAATAAATAACCCCTAAAATGTCATGTCCTGTGGCAGCAAAAGTTTATATTTTGCTCACACAAAGTCTGCTGCATGCACAAATGACCATCCTGGGTAGCTGTCTGCAATTCAATGACTTCACGATGCAGGCTGACAGAAGAAGAGAGTGAGCGGAGAATCTCACAGAGGCTTTTACCAAGTGTGCCAACTCTCTTTGTGTGTCACTGGCAAGCAGTCACGTGGTCCAGGCTAACTACAAGGAGGCTAGAAGGTGTAGTTTTCTGTGGACTTAGAACAGAAGACTATGAAATGGGATTTGGTGAACGTACAACATTACCTCTGTCATAATGACTTCATCAGGTTATTGTATAGACTGGATGAGGTAATAGATGTACAGCTCCCAGAACATGCCTGATGCATAGTAAGCACTCAGTAAAGGTTTGCTATAAGTATAAAATAAATTGTTGCTGTTGTTGGTATGTCGGACCAACTCATAGTGACCCCTCCTTGGGTATCTGAGGCAGTATCACTATGGAAGTAGACTACTCCATCTTCTTTCCAAGGAGATAAAATAAATTAGATGGGTATTATTATTATTTGGCAATACAAGACTTTTATATTTACAAATTTCCCACTGAGTGAATATTCTGTCCGAGTTGGAATTTAAGACTGATCTCTCTTCATTTATCTGGGTATTTGAAATGGCCCTGCCCCTCAGTATGATGAAGAAAGATATTCCAAAGAGCCAGTATAATCCCAACAGATGGCTCAAGTCCTGTGCACACTGTGGACAATTGTTGAGCTCACTGCACTCATGTTTCCCCTGAAAACTACTAGGAAATGCATTGGGTACACTTCTGTTTCAGAGACCAGGCTGGTTCTTGAATTCTGTAAGATCTTAGCCTGAGCATCATAATTTTCATACTTTTTGCTGCCAACCATTAGTTCAAAGCAAATACTATTTTTTTTTTTCCCTCAGAAAACCCTAAAATTTAAGTACCATAAAGATTAAGGGTTTCAGTTCAAAGATAGGCATCATAGACAAAATTAACAGATAGGCAACTTACAGGAAGAAGAAAAAAATATAAAAAGGGATTGATATTTATAATATTTATTATTAAGAATTAATAAGGGATTAATATCTAGAATATAAAGAATTCCTGCAAAAAAACAATAAAAAGATAAGAAAATGTGAAAATGAGCCAAAAATATAAATAGGCCATTTACATAAGGAGAAATTTAAATGAATAAAGTGTTTACCGGTCTGACAGAGACTGGTAGAACCCCCAAGACCATGGCCCTGGGACAACCTTCAAGCCTGGAACTGAACTCACCCTGTGGCTCAACTTTTAGCCAAACAATAGATAGGCCTATAAGGTGAACAATGAGACTGTTGTTGTTATTTGCCCTCAAATCGGACCCGACTCATAGCGACCCCTCCTTAGGTTTCCAAGGCGGTATCACTACAGAAGCAGATTGCCCAGCCTTCCTTCCGAGGAGTGGCTGGTGGGTTTGAACCACCAGCCTTCTGATTAGCAGTCAAGTGTGTTAGGTACTACGCTACCAGAGCTCCCAAACATTAACACTAGGGAGGTACAAACTCCTTAGAAAATCAACCATATGAAATCAAAAGGGCAGCATTTGCCCAGGAATAAAGAAATAAAATAATTAAAAGCAAATAAAGTGACCATACTACTCACTCAAACTCACTGCCATCCAGTCAAACCTGACTCATAGGGACCCCTCCTTGGGTTTCTGAGGCAGTATCACTATGGAAGCACATTGCCCAACCTTTCTTCAAGGATTGGCTGGTGGGTTTGAATTGCCAGCCTTCTGGTTAGCAGTCAAGTGCCTTAGGGACTATGCCACCAGAGCTCCTGACCATACTACTAGTAATCAGAAAAATACAAGTTAAAGCAAGATATCCTAAGATTAGCAAATACTATACATTCAGAGTAAATATAAGTGTTGGCATTGTACTAAGTTAGCACAGCCTTTCATGAAGGGCAGTCTTCAGTGCTGTATGGATGATCACCACAGCAACTAAAGGCAACTTTGCTGTTGTAAAGAAATGAAAAGAAAAATGTAGCAGATGGCCGTTGTGGAACTCTACATGGCAATCAAGTTCAACAACCTGCCATAAAAGGAGAGACCTTAAAAGCATAAACCAAGTGAACGCAAGAAATAGAACAAGAGCCTTAGTAAATCATGTAAATTAAAAGCATCATTTCCATAAAATTCATCACACACCACTACACATATTTTTTTGGTGGCTGTTGTTAGTTGCCATCAAGTCAGTTCTGACTCATGGTGCCCCAGTACATGCAAGCAGGACTACTCCACAGCACTTTTAAGGCTGTGACCTTTCAGAAGCAGATCCCCAGGACTGCCTGTCTTTCGAGGTGCCTCTGGGTGGGTTTGATCTGTCAACTTTTCAGCTAGTAAATATTTAAGGGTATGTTGTTGTTGTTATGTGCCATTGAGTCAGACCCGACTCATAGCGACCCCTCCTTGGGTTTCCGAGGCAGTATCACTATCAAAGTAGATTGCCCCATCTTCCTTCCAAGGAATGGCTGGTGGGTTTGAACCACCAGCCTTCTGGTTAACAGTCAAGTGCCTTGGCACTACACTGCCAGAACTCCTATTTAAGGGTATATAAATAACCAAATCAAAATACCCAAACTCGTTGCCATTGAGATGTTTCCAACTCACAGCGACCCCTCCTTCGGTTTCTGAGGTAGTATCTCTATGGAAGTAGACTGTCCAAGCTTCCTTCCGAGAAGTGGCTGGTGGGTTTGAACTGCCACTCTTCTGGTCAGCAGTCAAATGCCCTAGACACTAGGCCACCAGAGCTCCCATAAATAACCAAAAAAATTATTAATGGGGATGGTATAGAGATTGATAATGAAGAAGTGAAAAACATAATTAGGCTCAGGGTCTTGCATAGGTTGGTGATGATAATGTACTATTCACTAATGAGTACAATGAACTCCACTCTATACCCAAAGTTACACACACAAACAAATGGAGAAAAAAAATTGCGGGAATTATTTTACCTTCATGTGTGAAGCTCTTTCTAAAACTACTAATTGCTGTATGCTGATCAATGTGATAAAATAGGCAATGGCTATTGTAAAAAGTCTTTAAAGCAAATGAAATATACTGACGTGGTTACTTGTGTTTTAACCACTAAAGAAGCTCAGCATTGTTTTTCAGCACCGTTAAAAGTGAGTCCTTTCTTATGAAATTGATAAATGTTTTGAAATGAGAAACACAGATCCTAAAATACAAGGCAGGCTTAGCAGAACATTTTCACTGAGATTTAAAAGGAGTAAATTAAATGAATTTATTAGAAAGGTCAAAATGCCATCTGTCACCTTCGCTCACTCTGATACTTCATGCTGTCTTTCCTTATTCTGGTACGTGTTAATTTTGGCACACCATTACTCTATACACGAGACAGGATGTGTTCCACAGTGATTCATCATTAAGGACGTATTCTTTCTGTGGGAGTGTGTAAAGCCACAGGTGAGGTTAAAGAACAAAATACACGGCTGCTTTGTCATAATCAACTACAGTAAAATAATGGGAGGAAATTTTCCCTGGGTTCGAACAACTCAAAGTATATAGCTGTGTTGTGGAAGTATTTATTTATATTGCATTATTTCCTGTTGGAAATTTTTATTATACTTAGGTCTTCTTTCTTTCTTTTTCTTTTTTTGGTTAAGGCTAAAAAAGAGTGAGAGTTTGTTCTGATTACTTGTATTCATAGGTCAATAATTTTTGCTTATTTAAAGATACATTATGGACTTATTAAATAATGCCATTTCTTACTCTCCCTAAATTGCATATATTGAGTTAATAAAAGCCCCAATTAAAATGTTCCCATAACATAAACGAGAGCAACATTACTAAGTCCAGCCTGAGCAAACCCAATTTACCTCACTGTTTTTGAAGCACCTAGATGCTGTAACTAAAGTAGATGTTTCTATCCTTTGGGAAACTTCTTACTCAACATTATAAGAATATAAGCAGTCCTTGATAAAGTGATTGAGAGAAGAGTTATATTTTTAAAAGGAGGAAGAATAAGGAGAAGATCCGGGGAAGAGGGAGGGAAAGAGAAGAAAGGTGGGGGAACAGAACAGAGGAGTTGGAAGGGAAGAGGGGGGGCAGGGGCAGAATGAAGTGGAAGGAGTAGAGTAGGGGAGGTAGGATGAGGAGGTAATAGGAGGGCAAAAGGGGGTCCAGGTTGAAGACTGCTAATAGAGCAAGATTAAAATAATCGAGTATTAGGAATACAGTGAATACCCTTGCCCACAAATTTTACTCTATAAAACTGCATGTAATCAGATCTTTCTGGTGTCTTCTGTAGGATTTATTTTCAGTGTCTGACCCAGTGTGCTCTTCCAGCTGGTTTCACATCCCTTATCAGAGTAGAGGTGTGAACTTGATCCAGAGATTGTTCTGGGACCTCTGAGCACTCCTAGTTCTAAAAGCTTTTAACCTCCTCTGGCAAAGGATGCCCCTGGCCTGTTCCCAACTGTCAGCTGAGCCCAGAGGCTCACCCCACATGACTCCCCAAATGGAGGAACATCCCATCTCTGCATCTGGACTCTGACCACAGTGATCTTTCACCATCCAGGGCTTCATCTCCGTTTTGTGGCCTGGCCTCTATTAATTCTATGGTGTCTTGCCAGAGGCTTTGTCTTCGTTTTGCAACCTGTTCCTGCTGATGCACTGCAGTTTTTTGCCAGCGTCTTTATAAATCTCAAGACTTAAGAAATCTCTGGCAAGAAACTGTAGAGGATTAGTTGAGGCTACAAAATGGAGATGAAACTTGTGATAAAGCCAAATCTTAAGAGTCTGGCTAACCTATTCTTGATTTTTTTCTTTCTTCCCTTAATATTAAAAACCTACCTATACACAACAGAAGAGCTATTAAACAAAATTAACAATGGTCTCTCCATGACAACTAATGTCAGAGACCAAAAGGCTGTTCTTTATGCACACAGAGATTTAGATCACCATGTAACACCTAGGCCAACTGCATATCCTCTCAAGGGCACAAGCTTCCTCAAATATTATCTCTCTTGGCATCCCACTTGAAACTCTTTCTCTCTATATAAATATAAATATAAACATAATATAATATAAATGAAAATATGTGCTCCAAGGCAGCAAACAAATGTTGGTGAGATTGGGTCCACATTAGCAATATGGTATCTCTGGGTAAAAACAATCATTATGTGATATTAGGACCAAAGAATATGAAATTCAAATTCATCTCCCAAGTCTGGCAACTTCTGCAGTCATTTTGCACACTAGGATTTCTTTCCTTATAGTTAAACTTTCCAAAAAATAAAAATAAAGACATAGAAAAGACAATTCAATATAGAACAATACCAAAGCAAAAAACCAAACCCACTGACATCAAGTTGATTCAGAAGTAGATTGCCTCATCTTCCTCCTGTGGAGCAGCTGGTAGGTTTGAACTGCTGACTTTCTGGTTAGCAACAAAATGCTTTAGCCACCCTGCCACCAGAGCTCCTGATATAGAGCAATAGCATCCAGGTTTTTATGAAGGGAACATAGGACACAGCCCCCTGATTATTTTTGAAATTTACTCCCTCCCCCTACTCCAAAAAACGAAAGGCCTAGTAAACTTGAAACAGCCTAGAGTTGTTAATAACCAAAGACAAACAAACACTGAACTGTTAGTCTATTTTTGGAAAGGTCAATGATGCTATGTATTCTTTGAATTTGATTGACTTGTTTCAATCAAGTGAGCAAGAAGAGGAAGTTATTTCAACTATTATTTATAGATGAAGAGGCCGAGTAATTGCTTCAGCAAACTCCCAGGCCGGCTCCTAACGTACACTGTACTCGTCTGGCTAATTGACTATGTGCATAGTATGGTTAAAAGTGCTCATGGTCTTTTCCTCCCTGAAATTATATATTGCTTTCATTAACAGTGAAGATGAGAGTTAATATCTAGATAACATTATATTTCCTCCACTTCTCTTCTCTAACAAATTAGTCTTTTTAGCCTTCCATTTAGTAGAGAGTAATAAGGGACAAACATATTTCAATGGGGAGACATTCAGACTTAGTGAGGTGCAAATGGAGGATATGAAAAATGAATACAGAGACTCAGAATGTGTAATGAGGGAAACTCAGTGAAAAGATCCAATGTCCTGGACTGTTTTCTCCTTCCTTTAGTGCTGTTTACTGTCAACAGTCTAGTAGATGAGAAAGATTTTAGAGAGCTGATTCTAAACATACTATGAAGAACGTATACAAGCATGAAAATGTATACTATATTTCTCTAAAGACACATTTCACACATGTAGCAGAGAAGTTACCAGGGCTAACTGTGACTAGCAGCTCCCTTTTACTAACCTGTACAGAATGAACAGGAGTTTGCTAATGTTTACCTTACAAGATAATGAAGTATAATAACAGTCCACTTCTACCCAGAAAGAGGGGAAGGCCCTCAACAAGATGGACTGACAAGGTGGCCACAGTCATGGGCTCAGGTATAATAGGGATAGTAGGGAACGTGAGGCTGGCACAGGACCAGGCATTGTTTTGTTCTGTTGTACATATGGTCGCTATGAGTAGAAGATGACTTGACAGCACATAACAAGAAGTTCTACCCATAATCTGCCTCAGTGCCAACTCTATACAAGGAGCACTTATTTAGCACTTATTGTCTGAGGAATTTTGTTTCAGACCTGCTCAAATGTCTCCCAAGTTTCAGCCAGGAACTCATCAGTTTGCAGGCTCTTCAAACTTCTAATTGCTACATACCATAGACTTTCTGAGGAGCTCTGGTGGTGCAGTGCCTAGTATCCAGAAGGCTGGCAGTTCAAACCCACCAGCTGCTCTGTGGAAGGAAGGTGGGGCAATCTACTTTTGTAAAGATTTACTGCCTTGGAAACCCAATGGGGTCACCATGAGTTAGAATCAACTTGATGGTAATGGGATAGGTTTTCTAGGAAGCCCTGGTAGTACAATGATTAAAGTGCTCAAATGCTAACTGCAAAATCGGCAGTTCAAACCCACCAGCTGCTCTGCAGGAGAAAGATGAGGCAGTCTTCTGCCGAAACATTTATAGCCTTGGAAACTCTATGGGGGTAATTCTATTCTGTGCTATAGGGTCTCTGTGAATCAGAATTGACTTGACAGCAGTGTGTGTAGCTTTTGAGAACCCAACCTTCTGACTCTGACCCAGAAAACTATGTGGTTATCTATTTCTCACCTGCTTTACTGCCAAGCATCAGTGAAAAAGAAGGAAACCTTCAATGAGATGGACAGACACGATAGCTGCAATAATTGGCTCAAACATACCAATGACTGGGAAGATGAGCACACGACTGAGCAACATTTTATCCTATTATACATAAGGTTGCTATGTGTTGAAGCCAACAACAACAACAACAACAGGGACAACATAACTCTTGCTTGAACTCTTCTTCAACCTTGGTTTATGATACTATTGGCTAGCTAGCCTTATCTCCTTGGGTTAATTATCTTTAGGACTTGTGTAGGATGGGCTATGGCATAATTAACCCCTAGGTGTATCCTACAGCCTAGTCAGCCCACTGCATCTGTAGTATACACTGTCCTTACTCATCTCCTCTTCCATTTTCCAACCCCTTCCCTCCGTGGGCTGAGACTTTCAGTTCTCTTCTCTAAGAAAAATCTTCCTAACCCAGTACTACTACTTACCTTACCTACTTCCTGACAGGGCAGAAAGCAACTATTTGGGGTGCTCTTAATTTAATTCTTCATTTCTGCCCCTTCCAATCTCCTTTTCATTGCAGTTCTCTCCTTGGAATCCCCACTTAACATTGAAATATTATCCTAAATCACCCCTTTTCCATCCTTCTTATTGTCTTGAGTAGTACATTTTGGGGAGAAAAATCTACATTATTTTTACCCTTTTCTCTCCTATCCTTCTGTATCTATCTTTACCTAATTCTTCAGATTAACAGTGAAATAAGCAGTACAATTAAAAATAAGCTGTAAAATTAAAAATTCAAAAGTACTATTATATGAAGTGGTGGTACCTCACTGCCATAGAGTAGATTCAACTCATAGCGACCCCTCCTTGGGTTTCCGAGGTGGTATCTCTATGGAAGTAGATTGCCTAATCTTCCTTCCAAGGAGTGGCTGGTGGGTTTGAACTGCCAGTCTTCTGGTTAGCAGTCAATTTTGGGAGACTAGTTTATAGTTAGGATCTCTGGTGGCACAGTGATTAGAACCAACCAGCCACTTGTTGTTGTTGTTGTTGTTGTGTGCCGTCAAGTCAGCCCCGACTCATAGCGACCCCTCCTTGGGTTTCCGAGGCAGTATCACTACGGAAGTAGGATTGCCCAACCTTCCTTCTGAGGAGTGGCTGGTGGGTTTGAACCGCCAGCCTTCTGGTTAGCAGTCAAGTGCCTTAGGCACTATGGATCTTATTTGGAGCCCAATTAAAAAAATAAAAAAAACAATTAAAAAATGTACAAGGCAATCATGAAAATGTAAATACTGAGTATCTGATGACATTAAGGAAGTAACATTAAGTGTTAAAAATTTTTAGATGAGATTAATTATATTATGCTTATAAATTTTTAAAAATCTTCATCTTTTAGAAATACATATTGACATACTGGAAGATGTATAGATTAAATAATGAGATGTCTGAGATTTGCTTCAAAATAATCCAAGGGGGAGGAGAATGGGCAGAGTATAAATGAAACAAGACTGGCCATGTATTGATAACTGCTGAAGCTGGGCAGTTGGTAAATCAGGTTCATTATATTTTCTATTTTTTTTAATGTTTGAAATTTTCTATTAATTAAAAGTTTAAGAAATTAAAATAGAAAAAGGGAAAAAAGTCATTGACTTTGGCAGAAATAGTGCTACTAGGAGAGGGGAGTACTGGTAGAACGGTAGCAATGGAAGACAAACCATAGGGCATTTATGAGGAAGTGGCAGATGAGAACATGGCAGCAATAAAGTCATAGCAATCTTCTTTTTCTACTAGTAACGCTAGAATCTGAGAAGCTGGACTATACGAAGAAGAACATGGCATCAGGATTTGAGGAAGACTCATTTGCAACCTGCAATATGCACAATGTTGCTTACAGAAAGCGAAGAGGACCTGAAGCACTTCCTGATGAAGATCAAAGACTACAGCCTTCAGTTTGGATTACAACTCAACATAAAGAAAACAAAAGTCCTCACACTAGACCAATAAGCAGCATCATGATAAATGGAGAAAAGATTGAAGTTGTCAAAGATTTAATTTTACTTGGATCCCCCTCAAGGCCTATGGAAGCAGTGGCCAAAAAATCAGACGACATACTGCACTGGGCAAATCTGCTGCAAGGACCTCTTTAAAGTGTTTAGAGCAAAGACATCACTTTGAAGACTAAGGCATGCCTGACCCAAGCCATGGTCTTTTCAATAGCCTCACATACATGTGAAAACTGGACAATGAATAAGGAAGAGTGAAGAAGAAGTGATGAATTTCAATTGTGGTGTTGGCAAAGAATGCTGAAAATATCACAGACTGCCAGAAGAATGAACAAATCTGTACTGGACAAAGTACAGTCTGAATGCTCCTTACAAGGGAGGATGGCCAGATTTCATCTCACATACTTTGGCCATGTTGTCAGAAGGATATCATGTTTGGTAAAGTAGAAGACCCTCAGTGAAAGGAACTGATATAGTGACTGCAATGATGGGCTCAAGCACAGCTAAGATTGTTTTGTTCTGTTGTACATGGAGTTGTTATGAGCCAGAGCCGACTCGATGGTACCTAATAACAGCAACACTAAAGCTAGAAGAGGAAGCTGTCAGCCTCTCTGCTGAGCTAAGAAAGGTCCACCCAATTACTATGAGGGTAGGCAAGCAAGGAGCCAAGTCTATGGAAGTATGCAAATGCAAGAAGCACATAGGTGCACAGGCCTAAGAAGACAATCAGGATTCAGAGTCCAAGAGGCCCAGAGCTCACAAGAACAGCACTAGCAAGATGAGCCGGAAGTCCAGGCTGCTTGATCTGGTTTCTCTTTCATGCTGTTTGTCTGGTACAGGGGAGATGCTGAGCCCACACAAGGTTTAATCATGGTTCATGGGAATAGGGGCTGGGGACCCTGGAATAAGCAGGGACAAAGATGTCAGAATTGGGTCATACCTCTGCCAGTGTTGGATTATCCATCAGCAAGGTAAGCACAGGCTTATTTGTGCTTATTTACTAATTTATAGTGAGCAATTTCACTTTTTTTTTTTTTTTAACCACATCAAAGATTCCGCTTCTAGGTGTGGCTGGCATCTGTTTTTCTCCCAGCCCCACAGCACCCTCCTATAGAAGCAAAGCCTTTTTTCAAATTTACAATCCCTGGCAGGGACGGAGTACCCAGTAAGCAATGTAAGCATGGGCATATTTGTACTTACTAATCTGCAGTGAACAGTTTCACATGGGTTTCCTGAAGTAAGCACAAGTAAGCCCATGCTTACCTCGCTTATTGGGTAATCCCCTCTTGCTTTTGACTACAATGGATAATCAATATTTATCTTAAAAGTGAAATGGTAACCTTTGTTAAGTGGCTTGTCCAGTTTTCCTGTTTATTTTCTCAGAAAGGAAGTGGTGGGAGTGGCTACTATCATAGCTACTGTAGTTTGGGGTTTTTGTCATTCCAGGTGAACACTGCTTAAAATGTGGGGAGCTCTGGGAGCCACCAAAACTAACATCTTAACAATGAGTTAACAAAATGAAATGACGGGGGTGAGAAGGCATGGAGTGTATGAATGTAGGGGGATGGGAGAGGGGCGGTAGCAGAGTCAGTGGTAGAAAGAATGTGAAAAAAGAATGTAGGTGATACAGAGGCAGTGCCAGAAATAAAATGTGCTTATGGCACAATTTTTCCTCTGATCAAGCCTTACATGTGTCACTGTAGCCATCAAAACCGAGAGCAATGATTCTCCAAAGTTGTATGTTGCTGTGTGGGGTGGTAGAGGGAGGAGCATCATCTGGGTAGGGTGTGCTTTGAAAACCTTGTCTCCCAAACACTCAAACATATCTACAATGTATGTGAGCATATATGTGGTGCATCAGAAAGACTCCTGTTTGTTTTCTACCCACCCTGCCCTAGAACTACTGGACTTGAAGAAAAACAAATCTATTGTCATGCCCCAAGCTATAATTCAGTAGTTTCTGAGTCATGAAGAAGATAAAGGAGATACTGATTCGTATTGGAAGCTATACTGCTCCTATGTAGTAAATCAAAGGACTTGGGCAAGATGGTCCCAGAAGCCAAGAGGCTTCACGGCCCTGTTCTGCTGAGAGCAAGGCAAGGCACTGACCTTTCTGTGCTTTGGTTTTCCCTACACTTAACATGAGAGGATGGAATCCTGATCTAAAAGCCTGTCTTGCAATCTATACAAAATAATAATCCACTCAAAAAATGTAATGAATGCATGTTATCTGCCAAGCACGATCCTAGCTATTGGGAATGTAGCAACGAAGCAAGTCATTTGTGACTTTTTAAAATGTAGAAACAAAGACTGGAATCTGCCAGAAAAACCTAAAGCTGCCAGAACAGCAAATACAGGCTGGGAACAAGAAGAGCTGTGGGGTACTTACCTGTGCCAACCTAGCCAAGAATACGCACATAAAACATATAACTTGTTACAAGTAAGTAATGAAAGAGCAAAGGAAGTTTGTCAGCCAAGAAATCAATTCAGCCATCTTGCTTCTGGGATTACACACACTGGCACACTGCTTCTCAAAGCAATTGTTCGCTCTCAATGCTGACCCTACAGAGTGATTAGCACCGCATTATAAAAATGAATCCAAGAGGTGATAGAATAAGGCACTGGAAGATATGCTGGGACAGAACCATGGTGACAGGTACAGAAATTTGAGCTAACAAACCCCAAAGTCTACCTTTCTATAATCTTAATATAAACTGTGACATTTCTGGGCCTGCATTTCCAGGGCAGTTAGTGGAAGTGGCTCTGTGGGGACTACTTTCTTCTCCTCTGGCTGCCCCATGATCAGGATGTTCCTCTCTTTGCCCTGCTGCCAAAGTTACCACAGTCAACCACTTAATCCATACCCCTGGGCTCTGTCCTTAAAGCCCACACAGGCCTGCTTTAGGATTTTTTTTGGGGGGAAGGGTAGGATTGTTATTGTTAGAATTGATTTTGAATACAGTAAGGGCATAAAAGGGAGCTCTGGTAGCATAGTGCCTAAGGCACTTGACTGCTAACCAGAAGGCTGGTGGTTCAAACCCATCCATCAGCCACTCCTCAGAAGGAAGATGGGGCAATCTACTTCCAATGATACTGTCTCATAAATCCAAGGCGGGTTTGCTGTGAGTCTGGTCCAACTCCATGGCACACAACAACAACAACAACAACAAGGTCATAAAAACACTTTCCTTTCTCTTTCCCTTCCCCCTCCTCCTTCCACTTACTTGCAGGTCAAGATCAAAGACTGTGTATGCCACAGAGGGTCCCTGCTTACCTAATGGCCTGAGGTAAGATTGACATTAATGAAAAATATTCCAGTGAACCATACGCTCTAATATGAAGGCCAAAAGAAGACCAAGACTCTGGCTTTCCTGGTTTTTAGTCACTGGGGCTAAAGGCAAAAAGAGGGCAGGTGTTTTGGATACAGAGCAGGAAGGGGCTTGGGGTCAGATGGATAGGCTTGAAAGTCTGCCCCTGGACTACAAAGTGCCTTCACAGAGGCCCAAGGTAAACAAGGGAAGCTCAGAATTCCTCTCTTTCCGCTGTTGTTCTGCAGAAATTCCAGAATGGCTATGGGGCAGCCTAAGAGGAAGGATGGCATCTAGGAACCCCCTAGCAGGAAGTGCTAAGACCAATGGGGTTGGTAAGGAATATACATGACTGAGAGGACTGCCTACATGCATATATCACACTTTACAGAATACATCTATTTCTGTAAAGTTCAAAGTTAGTTTATTTTTAAGACATCAAATATTTTAAATATATGGGAGAAATCTTACTGTGAAAATGAAGAAAACTTTTTAAATTAAAAAACAAAAATAAAAACTTCATCCCTTATTTTGTTTAATACAGCCAAGTATGTGTATCCGGGAACTGAGAATCATACAGGTAAAATTTATTATTTATGGAAGTATTGTCATGTTGGATGGTTCATTGTGTACCAGCTAACCATCTTTAATAAGTGGTACTTTATCACATAGTATTATCAATTTTAGGAAAGGGTCAAAAGAAAGAGAAAAGAATCAATTCAATATCCACATTATTATAAAGAACACGATAAAATCAAAACAGCATGTTAAGCCTAAAAAAATACATTTATTCACATTTCTTTTCTGGAATTTTCAAATCGCATGTTTCTCCATAATATTTCCTGCCTTCCACAGTAGCTAGCTTGTACTCTGGAATCCACCCTGTAACTGTGGGCAAATTCCATAACCTTTCTGTCCCTTAGTTTCTTGATGTAGAAGGCATAATTGTTACTAATTGCATCTTCCTTGTGGGAACAAGTGCAGTAAAGACTAAACAAGTAAATCACTTAGAACAAGGGCACACCTCAGAGATACTATGGATTTGGGTCCAGACCATTCAACAAAGGAAATATTGTAATAAAGCGAGTCATGTGAATTTTTTGTTTCCCAGTGCATATAAAAGTTGTGTTTACACTATACTGTAGTCTATTAAGAGTGCAACAGTGTTATGAAAAATATGAAATATTGTGAGTTACCAAAATGTGACAAAGAGCCATGAAATGTATCACATACTGTTTGAAAAATGGCATTGATAAACTTGCTCAAAACAAGGTTGTCACAAACCTTCAATTTGTAAAAAATGCAATATCTGTGAAGTGTAAGAAAGCAAAGTACAATAAAACAAGGTATGCCTATAATGTGCCTTGATCTTAGTGCATGCTCAGTCAGGGTTAGTTACTAACATAATTTGGAAGGCTAACGAAGTACTGAGTGCATATCTGTTTAAGGGATTTCATCAAGACTTCCGGGTTTCAATGAGAACTAAAGAATCTGTCTTTGGGGAAGAAGCCCAGAAAAATATATTTTAAACTTGTTTTTACTAACCATTACAGATACAAAGATTATTACCATATGTATAAGATATCCACCACTCGCCAGTCAGTTTGTTGTACTGTGGTGGCTTGCATGTTGCTGTGAGGCTGAAGGCTTTTTTGCTCCTGGTATTTCAAAATGCCTGCAGGGTCACTCGTGGTGGACAGGTTTCAGCAGAGCTTTCATACTAAGACAGACTCGGAAGAAGGAAAGGGCCATACACTTCTCAAAGAACTGACCAGTGAAAACCTTATGAATAGCAGTGAAACACTGATATATTACTGGAAAACTTTATAAATAGCCCTGAAACATCATCTGATACAGTGCCAGATATGAGCCCCTCGAGTCAGTAGGCACTCAAAATACAACTGGGGAAGAGCTGCCTCCTCAGAGGAGAGCCAACCTGACTGATGTGGATGGAGTACAGCTTTCAGGACCTCCATTTTCTAATAGGCATGACTCAAAATGAGAAGAAACAGCTGCAAACATCCATTAAAAATCAGAACATGGAATGTACGAAATATGAATCTAGGAACATTGGAAGTTGTCAAAAATGAAATGGAACACATAAAGATCGATATGCTAGGCATTCTCATTGCCATCGAGTCAGATCTGACTCATAGTGACCCCTCCTTGGGTTTCCAAGGCAGGAAGGATGGGCAATATACTTCCGTAGTGATACCACCTCAGAAACCAAAGGAGGGGTCGCTATGAGTTAGGTCCAACTCAATGGCAAATAACAACAACAACAACAATGCCGGGAATGACAAATTGAAGAGGCTTGGCGTGGCATTCACTGTCATTAAGAATTTTTCAAGATCTATCCTGAAATATAATGCTGTTAGTGATAGGATAATATCCATATACCTTCAAGGAAGACCAGTTAGTACAACTATTATTCAATTTTACACAGCAACCACCAAAGCCAAAGACAAGGAAATTGAAGATTTTTACCAACTTCTGCAGTCTGATATTGACCAAACATGCAATCCAGATGTGTTGATTATTACTGGTGATTGGATACAAAAGTTGGAAATGAAGAATCATCAGTAGTTGGAAGATATGGCCTTGGTGATAGAAATGATATTGGAGATTGGATGACAAAGTTTTGTAAGACCAATGGCTTATTCATTGCAAATACCTGTTTTCAACAACACAAATGGCAGCTATACACATGGACTTCACCAGATGGAATACATAGGAATCAGATTGATTACATCTGTGGAAAGAGGCAATGGAAAATCTCAGTATCTTCAGCCAAAACAAGGCCAGGTGCTAACTGTGGAACAGACCATCAACAGCTCATATGCAAGTTCAACTTGAAGCTGAAGACAATTAAAACAAGTCCATAAGTGAAAAAACATGACTTTGATTATATCCCACCTCAATTTAGAGACCATCTAAAGATTAGATTTGATGCAATGAATACCAATGACTGAAAACCAGATGAATTGTGGGGTGACATCAAGAACATCATTCATGAAGAAAGCAAAAGGCCATTAAAAAGTTGGGAAAGGAAGAAAAGACCAAAATGTGTGTCAGAAGAGACTCTGAAACTTGCTTTTGAATGGAAAGTAGCTAAAGCAAACGGAATAAATGACAAGATAAAAAAGAGCTAAACAGAAGATTTCAAAGAGCAGCTTGAGAAGACAAAGTCAAAATGTACTAAGACTTGGAGTTAGAAAACCAAAAGGGGAGAACATGCTTGGAATATCTCAAACTGAAAGAACTGAAGAAAAATTCAGTCTTCGAGTTGCAATACTGAAAGATTCTCTGGACAAAAAATTGAATGATGCAGGAAACATCAAAGGAAGATGGAAGGAATATACAGTCATTATACCACGACTCGACGGCAAATAACAACAACAACAACATACCAAAAATAATTGATCAATTTTCATCCATTTCAGGAGGTGGCACACGATCAAGAATCAAGGGTATTGAAGGAAGAAGTCAAAGCTGCACTAAAGGAACTGGCAAAAAATAAGGCTCCGGGAATTGATGGAATACCCATTGAGATGTTTCAACAAACAGAGCCCACACTGGACGCATTTACTTCTATGCCAAGAAATTTGGAAGACAGCTACCTGGCCAACTGACTGGAAGAGATCCATATTTGTACCCATTCCAAAGAGAGGTGATCCCACAGAACGTGGAAATTACTGAACAATGTCATTAATATCACATGCAAGTAAAATCTTGCTGAAGATAATTCAAAAACAGTTGTAGCAGCATATTGCCAGAGAACTTCCAGAGGTGCAAGTTAGACTCAGAAGAGGATGTGGAACAAAGAATATCATTGCTGATGTCAGATGGAGTTGAGCTGAAAGCAAAGGATACCAGAAGGATCTTTACTTGTGTTTTATTGACTATGCAAAAGCATTTGATTGTGTAGATCATAGCAAATTATGGATAACATTGCAAAGAACAGGAATTCCAGAACACTTGATTATGCTCAAGTGTATCAGGAACCTATACATAGACCAGGAAGTTGTTGTTTGAACAGAACAATGGCAGCCTGCATGGTTTAAAATCAGGAAGGGTGTGTGTCAGGGTTTTCACAATACTTGTTCAATCTGTACACTGAGTAAATAATCCAAGAAGCTGGACTAACTGAAGAAGAACACGCCATCAGGATTGGAGGAAGACTCATTAACAACCTGTGATATGCAAATGACACAACCTTGCTTACTGAAAGTGAAGATGACTTGAAGCACTTACTGATGAAGATTAAAGATTATAGTCTGCACTATGGATTACACCTCAACAGATAGAAAATGAAAATTCTCACAACTGGACCAATAAACATCAATACGATAAATGGAGAAAAGACTGAAGTTGTCGGAGATTTCATACTCCTTGGTTCCACAATCAACACCAATGGAAGCAGCAGTCAAAAATTCAGATGACGTATTGCACTGGGCAAATATGCTGCAAAAGACCTCTTTCAAGTGCTGAAGAGCAAAGATCTCTTTTTGAAGACTAACCAAAAACCAAACTCACTGCTGTTGAGTCAGATCTGACTTATAGCGACCCCACCTTGGGTTTCCAAGGAGGTATCACTACAGAAGTAGACTGTTCAATCTTCCTTCCGAGGTGTGGCTGGGAGTTTGAACCACCAGCCTTCTGGTTAGCAGCTAAATGCTTTAGTCACTAGGCCACCAGAGCTCCTTTCTGAAGACTAAGGTAAGATGCACCTACCCTAAGCCATGGTGTTTTCAATTGCCTCATATGCATGTGAGAGCTGGACAATGAATAAGGAAGACTGAAGAAAAGTTGATGCTTTTGAGTTGTGGTGTTGGCAAAGAATGCTGAAAGTACCACGGACTGCTAAAAGGACTAACAAACCTGTCCTGAAGGAAGTGCAGCTGGAATGCTCCTTGGAAGTGAGAATGGCCAGACTTCGTCTTACCTACTTTGGGCATGTTTTAAGAAGGAACCATTCCCTGGAGAAGGACATCATGCTTAGTAAAGTGGAGGGTCAATGAAAGAGGGGAAGGCCCTGAACAAGATGGACTGACACAGTGGCTACAATGCTAGGCTCAGCTATAGCAAGGACTGTGGAGCTGGTGTAGGACCGGGCAGTGTTTCGTTCTGCTATGCATAGTGTTGCTATGAGTCAGAGACGACTCAATAGCACCTAACAACAATGAAGACAAATGATATAACTAACAGTGCTAACATATAGAGGATGCTCAATAAATAACAGTTTCCTTCCTTTAAACTCTCATAGCCTGTTATCTGAACTTTTGCTTGTGCATTATAACTATTTGTGGTAGTCAATCATTCAACAAGCATTTAATTGAATAAGACAGCAGCAAGTGTTATGAAGAAAACTAAAGCAAGATAAGAGAGGAAAGGAATGTGTATATGTGATGTGTTGCTATTTTATATACAAACCAAACAAGCCAAACTCACTGCCATTGTTTGTTTCGACTCATGGTGACCCTTCCCCCTTCCGTGAGTTTCCAAGATGGTATATCTAAGAAGTAGATTGCCCGATCTTCCTTCCGATTTTATATACAGGTCCTCTGGAAAGACCTCACTGATAAGGTGATATTTGAGCAGAAAACTGAGAAAGCAAGTCATGTAGATATCATGAGAAGCTATACTTATAGCTTAGAGGACAAATGTAAAGTCCCTGAGGCAGAAACATGCCCATCATGTCTAAGAAACAACAAAGAAGCCCAGGTGGCCAGCTCAGTGAGCATGGAGAGGGGCAGTAGTGTAAAGGGGCTGAGATGAGAGCAGTAGCAGGGGCCATGTAACATGCAGCCTTGGTAGACCATTGCAAGACTTTTTCTTTTTTTTTAATTCTTGGTAAGATGGGAAGCCAATGTACAATGTTGAAAAGAAGAGTGAAAGAATGGCAGGTTTTTAAAAGATCCTCTTGTTGGCTCTATCGGCATAACATAGTTCATAAAGACAACGTTCTACATCCTACTTTGGTGAGTAGCAACTGGGGTCTTAAAAGCTTGCGAGTAGCCATCCAAGGTGCAACTATTGGTCTCTCCCCATCTGTAGCAAAGAAGAATAAAGAAAATCAAAGATGCAACGAAACAATTGGTCCAAAGGACTAATAGACCACGTGAACCCCAGCCTCCTGAGACCAGAATAATGCCCAGGTACCACTGTCAATAGCTCTGAAAAGGATCACAGTAGGATGTCCTGGGCAGAGTGGGAGGAAAATGTAGAAGAAAACTCAAAACACTCATAAAAGTCAGGCTTATTGGTCTGGATGGGCGGGGCAAGATGGCGGACTAGGCAGAAGGATTGCACAGACCCTCTTCAACAAAGAAAAGGGAAACCAATTAACACAGACAC
>NW_006921641.1:10841202-10846516 GCF_000298275.1 Orycteropus afer afer
AAAAAAAAAAAAAAAGTCAGGCTTATTGGTCTGACAGAAATTGGTGGAACCCCTGAGACTATGGTTCTTAGATACCTGTCAAGCCTTGAACTGAAGTCACCCCCATGGCTCAACTTTTAGCCAGCTGACACGCCTATAAGGTGAACAATAATACCAGGAAGGTACGCACTCCTTAGAACAATCAACCATATGAGATCAAAAGGGCAGCCTTGCTCAGAGAGAAAACAGGAAGGGATAGGAAGGAAGGATGAATGGAAATAGTAAACACAGGGAGGAAAGGGAAGAGTGTGCTACATTGTGGGGATTGTGATCAATATCACAAAACAAAATGCATATGAGTTGTTGAATGGAAAACCAATCTGCTCCGTAAACTATCACCAAAATCACACACACACACAAAAGGATACCTTTGGCTGCTATGTGGTGAATCAGCTGTTAGGGGAGATTAATGAATAGGCTATTACAGTAATCTAGAAAATGGTGGCTTGGACTTGGAAAGCAAATGGAGTTAGAAAGAGACAGCCAGGTTCTGAATGTATTTTGATTCTAACGTAAAGCCAAGAATACTTGTTGGAGTGTGAGGGAAAGAACAACTGCTAAGGTTTTTGCCTGGAGAATTGTTAAGACAGAGTTTCCATCACAGGGATAGGGAAGTCTACGGGAAAAGCAGGTTTGAGTGGGACAGAGTGGAAATAGGAATTTGGTCTTGTATTTACCTACATATTTACTATGTTAAATGCTCTTTGTTCCAAAAGACCCAAGTTTTCCTCTGGTATTATTTTCCTTCAGCCTATGAATTTTCTCCAGCATTTCTTGTAGTGAAGATCTGTTATTGGTGAATTCTTTTAGTTTCCTTTTATCTGAAAACATCTTAATTTTACCTTCATTTTTGGAGGATATTTTTTCTGGACGTAGAATTCTGGGTTGAAAGATTTTACTTTCATACTTTAGAAATATCAGTCCACTGCTTTCTGGCATCTATTGTTTCTGATGAGAAGTCAGTGGTTATTTGAATTTTTTTCCCCTCTATGTATGGCTAAAACATTTGACTGCTAACCGGAAGGCTGGAGTTCAAACCCACCAGCCACTCCTTGAAAGGAAAACTGACCAACCTACTTCCATAGAGATAACCCCTCAAAACCCAAGGAGGTGTTGCTATGAGTCTGAACCGACTTGAAGGCAGTGAGTTTGGTTTGGTTTTGGTGTGGTATGTAATGTATCTTTTCTTCTGGGCACTTTGTAAGATTTTTTTGTTCTGATGTACACAGCATCGCCGTGAGTTAGAGCTGACTGGCTGGCACCTAACAACAACACCACCACAAGATATAAAAATAAAGAAAAGTACACTAACACTCATATAGTAACCACTTTGCCTAAGAAACAGAACACTCCCAGCCCCTGTAAATTCCTCATCCATTCCCATCTGTCCTCACAGAAGTAACAGTAACCTATGGTTCATGTTAAAATTCCTTTGCTTTTCTTTATAATTTTCACAACACATGTATGTTCCTATAAAAATATATTGTTTAATTGTGTATGCTTTTAAATTTTATATAAATGAAATAATACCATATGTACTTTTGAGACTTGCTTAACTTTTAGTGCTGGAGATGCATGGATGTTGATGAATATACCTACAGTCTTTTATTTCCATTCTTGTGCATTATTCCATTGTACAATAGTTCCACTGTTCATTTATCCATTCTACTGTTGATGAACATTTGGGCTGTTTCCTTTTTTTTTTTTTTGCTAATATAAACAATGTTGCTAGCAACATTTTAGTCTTGCATATAGACATTCACTAGAACATATTACTAGGAATGGATCTGTTCTTCTGTTTATTACATCCTTCTTTCTTTGGGTGTATTCCACTGCTTTTTATTTTTTAACCTCTTAAATGGAATAGTTAGATCATTTGTATTTAACTTGTCTTTTTTCCTAACATAAGCATCTTCCAGTTATAAATTTGCCTCTAAGTACAGCTTTACTGGCATCTCACAAGTTTCAGTATATAGCCTTTTTTTTTTTTTTTGTAAACTAACATTCAGGAATAAATATTTTCTAATTTCTATTACTTCCATTTCTTCATTGACATGAGCTATTTAGAAGTCTGTCTTAGAATCTGCAAACAAATGAAGTTTTTAAAATATACTTTTTATTTTAAAAGAGTCTGAGATTCATAGAAAAGTTGCAACAATAGTACAGAGAGCTCCCATATATATTCCCCACTCAGTTTACCTATTGTTAACATCTTATATTAGTGTGGTAAATTTGTCACAACAAACAAACCAATATTGATATAATACTATTATAGTTTATTCAGATTTCCTTGCCTTATACTTAATGTCCTTTTCCTGTCCCAGGGTCTCATACAGGATACCCCATTACATTTAGTCATCATGTCACCTTAGGCTCCTTTGGATTGTGACAGTTTCTCAGACTTCCTTGTTTTTGATGACTTTGACAGTTTTAAGAAGTACTGATCAGGTATTTTGGAGAATGTCCCTCATTTGGAGTTTGCTTGATGTTTTCCTCATGATTACACTGGGGTTATGTCTTTGGTAAGAAGACCACAGAGGTAAAGTGTCATTCTTATCACTGTTAACCTTTATCAATTGTCTGTCAGGATTCTTCACCATAAAGTTAGCCAAACTTTGTCTCTTTTTTCCCCTTCTCCATGCTGTAATCTTTGAAAGAAAGTCACTATCTGCAGTCTACATTTAAAGAGTGGGGAATTATGTCCCATCTCCTTCAGGGAGACATAAAAAATAAACAACCAACCAAACTCACTGCCATCAAATCGATTCCAACTCACAGCAACCCTCATTGGGTTTCTAAGGCTGTAAATCTTTATGGAAGCAAACTGTCCAATCTTTCTTCCATGGAGCAGTTGGTGAGTTTGAACCACTGACCTTCTGGTTAGCAGCCAAATGTGCTAACCACTACACCACCAGAGCTCCTTTTGTTGTTGTTGTTGTTGTTATGTACCGTCGAGTCGGCCCTGACTCATAGTGACCCCTCCTTGGGTTTCCGAGGCAGTATCACTACGGAAGTAGGATTGCCCAACCAGAGCTCCTAATTTTAGGGGGGCATAAACCAAAACCAAACTCACTGCATAGCTACATAATTATCAGAATTATTATTTTTTTTTGGCATGGGAGATTTGTCTATTCCCTTATAGGAAGATTTTTAAAGTTATTTAGTACTTGTAGCTTAATTGCCTTGTGGTTAAAAAAAATGCTCTGAGTTATTTCAATTCACTAAAATGCATTGTGGTTTGCTTTAACACTTAATATGTGGCCAATTTTCATAAAGATTCCATGAATACTTGAAAGGAATGTATATCCTCCAATTGCTACATGTGATAGTTCATATATATTCTTTAGCTCAAGCTATTAATTTCAAAGCTTAAATCTTCAATATCTTTAGATAATTTTTTTAAAAAATTTTGTTTTCTAGATCTATTAAAAGGGGCTCTGGTGTGATAGTGGTGAAGGCATTTGGCTGCTAAACAAAGGTTGGTAGTTCAAAATCACCAGTTGCTCCACAGAAGAAAGATGAGGCAGTCTGTTGCTGTAAAGATTTACAGCTTTGGAAACCCAAAGGAGGTAGCTATGAGTTGGAATCAACTCAATGTAAGTGTGTCTGTAAGATTTTCGTTTTGTTTTGTTTTGGTTTTTGCTTTCTTTATGTATGCTCTTCATGTCATCCCACAACTTGTCTGGGCTTTGATCACTGGTGCACAAGGCGTCAAATATGTTCTTCAGATGGTTTCTAAATTCAGGTGGGATATAATCAAGGCATATTTTAGCTCTTGTGGACTGTTTTAATTTTCTTCAGCTTCAATTTGAACTTCCATATGAGCAATTGACAGCCTGTTCCATAGTCAGCTCCTGGCCTTGTTTTGACTAATGATATTGATCTTCTCCATTGCCTTTTTCCACAGATGTAGTGGATTTGATTC
This sequence comes from Orycteropus afer afer, assembly GCF_000298275.1. Classification (NCBI taxonomy): domain Eukaryota; kingdom Metazoa; phylum Chordata; class Mammalia; order Tubulidentata; family Orycteropodidae; genus Orycteropus; species Orycteropus afer. Next base: position 10,845,167 of record NW_006921641.1, read on the forward strand.
CTGTGTATTCCATATGGTAAGAGTCTATGTGTATAGTCACTGTTTATATTGAAAAACGTATTTACAATGAATAAGTCGTTGGTCTTGCAAAATTCTATCATGTGATCTCTGCTGTCATTTCTATCACCAAGGCCATATTTTCCAACTACCAATGCTTCCTGCTGGTTTCCAACTTTTGCATTCCAATCACCAGTAATTATCAATGCATCTTAATTGCATGTTTGGTCAATTCCAGACTGCAGAAGTTGGTAAAAGTCTCAGTTTCTTCATCCTTGGCTTTAATGGCTGGTGCATAAATTTGAATAATAGTAGTATTAACTGGTCTTCTTTGTAGGTGTTTGAGTATTATGTTATCACTGATAGCACGGTACTTCAGGACAGATCCTGAAATGTTCTATTTGATGATAAAGTGTCACTATTCCTCTTCAATTTGTCATTCCCAGCATAGTAGACCATATGATGTTCTGATTCAAAATGGCCAACACCAGTCCATTTCAGCTCACTAATGCCGAGGATATCAATCTTTGTGTATTCCATTTCAATTCTGATAACTTTCAATTTTCCTAGATTCATACTTTGTACATTCCAGTTCCAATTATTAATGAATGTTTGCACTGTTTCTTCCATTTTGAGCTAGGTTTACTAAGATAATCTATTTTTAACTATGTTTAGTCCACTGACATTGTGATCAGTGAAATATATGGATTCACTTCTATCTTCTAATTTTGTAGGGTTTTTTTGGTTCTGTTTTTCCTTTCTTTTCTTGCCGTCTTTTAGATTAACTAGATTCTCATTTTCTATTCCACATTTTTCCCTTTACAGTTTTCTTTATAATTTGTATTCTAGTGATAATCCTAGATATTTTAATAAGACATACTCAACTTACCTCAAGTTAATCTGTATCGATACTTTCTGTTCAAATAATACATGGATTCTATATTGCTTCCCTGGAGAAGGGTATCATGCTTGGAAAAGTGGAAGGTCAATGAAAAAGGGGAAGGTCCTCAATGAGATGGACTGACACAGAGGCTGCAATGATGGGCTTAGGTGCAGCAAGTATTGTGAGGCTGGCGCAGGACTGGGCAGTGTTTTGTTTCGTTGTGCATAGGGGTCACTATGAGTCAGAGCTGACTTGATGGCGCCTAACAACAACAACAGAAACATACTGCTTTAACTTTACCCATCTTGACTACTACCCTGATTCCATCCTTTTTATATTTCTTATTGACATGTATTATTTTATATACTAAATATATGTATAGATTTTATCATCAAGGTAACCATATTTTTTGTTTATCATTCCTTCTTACATCTCAGATCTCCTACTTGGGTTCACTTTTCCTATTCTTG
>NW_006921641.1:10847316-10859233 GCF_000298275.1 Orycteropus afer afer
TATATATATATACTGCCTCGGAAACCCAAGGAGGGGTCTCTATGAGTCGGGGCCGACTTGATGGCAAATAACAACAACAACAACATACATATATAAAAGCTTTTGTCTTTTATATTCTGCAGTGTCAATATGATGTAACCTGCTTATGATTCATGATGCTGTTTGAATCCAAAGAATGGTATTTGCCATTAAGCTGTAATTTCTTATTCATGATCTCTCTTTGAAATTTTCCTTTCTTTCCATCTAGATATCCAGGTAGATGTATGGTAGACATTCTTACTCTTTTTTTCCATGTCTTCAAATCTATCTCACTAATTCAGGTGACTCTAATCTGATGCTTAATACTTTCGCTAAATTTTTATTTCAATCATTTATTTTTCTCTCTTATAATTCCTTTCTTAGTTCTTCATATCTGCTTGTTCAGCTTTATAATTATTTGTTCCAAACTCTTATTTTCAATGACCCTCCAACTTCATTTCTTTAAAAGTACTTAATTTGTCTTTTCTTTTGACAATTCTGATTCCTGAAATTCTTGTTGATTTCTGCTGACTCTTGTTCATAATGTCTCATTTCCTTGGGAGTTCCTGGAATCCTTTGAGAGCTAGTTGCAGGTGTATTCTCTAAATAGAATTGTATTCACTTCTGCCAGGCACCTTGGGTGTCAACAATTCAAAACTATGTTAAAAGGAAATTCTTGCTTAAAGTTGTTCAGACCATTCTGAGAGTGAAAACTGAGGCTGCAAACTTACTTGAGAGCCGCCTGTGGTTGTGAATTCTCAGGACAGGTTTTTTCTCTCTTCTACTCAACACCGAGGTCAATGCAGGCACATCTCTTTGTTATCCCCTTCTGCAGTATATTCTGTACTTTGGGGGCCTAATCTTATATGAAACCCTCTTATTAAACTTTCCACCTTGGGTAAACCTTACATTTATCTCCTGTCCCTGTAAGTTATCAGAACCTAAGTTTAAAGACACCATAGTTAGGCAGCTGCCCTTGGATTGAAAGCTGATGCTAACACTAACTTACTTCGTTGGATTCCTGCTTAAACATCATTTTTGACCTATGAAATTATGTTACTTTCTTTCAGTTTAGGAGAACATTTTATTTCATCTTATTTCCAGAATTTTTAATTAGAAGGTTGTTCAGCTACTTAATCTTACATACTTGGGAGAAACAGAAATTAGAACATGTATTTTTCAGCACATTCTCCAATGATTCTAACACGGAGTCAGGCTGGGTTACCAGTGCTCTAAACTATGTTACAATTAATATAATTCCTGATTCCATCTAACAAAAACAGCAATTTATCTATTTAATTTCCTTCACTTAATCTCCATTCTCTCATTTTGGTTTAAGAGAGGGACATCTAGGTAATTGTACAGAGGAAATGTTGTAAGTCAATGCACCAGAAGTCAGTCCCCATTTTCTACACAGAGTGTTTTTGGGAAAAAGAAAGAAGCTAACATTTCCCAGCACTTGAAAACCATAAAGTGCTCTAGAGTCCTTGGGTGGTGAAACGGTTTAGCTCACTTTTAGCAGATAGGTCGGTGGTTTGAACCCAACCAGAGGCAGTTCAGAAGAAAGCCCTGGTGATCTGCTTCTGAAAGGTCACAACTTGAAAACCCTATGGAGCAGTTTGATTCTGCACACATGGGGTCACCACACGTCAGAATCAACTTGATGACCACTAACAACAATAACATCAACCTGGTAAGTCAAGTACTATTAGTTGCATTTTCACAGATAAAAAACTAGACTTAGAGAGGTTCAATAAATTGGTAAAGGGTGAATGTCAGGAAGTCCATACCTTTTGCCCTTTGGAATTCTCATATCATAGGATTTTTTTCCCAGACAGACATCTGAATATAAAAACAAACAAACAAAACTCTATCCTGACACCTGGGTGAAAATTCAGTAGTCATTTTATGTTACTATTACTTATAAAAGGCCAAGAAATCTGAAAGATAAAGCTATAAAAGAGAAACATAAATAAAAGACCACCACAAGCACAAAAAAGCAAAAACTAAGGCACGTGGACTTTGGCTAAGTTGAAGGACAAGAGGGAGGGATGCTTGGCACATAAAGTCTAAGGATTCCATAAAAATATGGAACTCAGAGTTATGGTCTGACTGGGAGTTCTTATGGGACAGCTTAGCAGTTCTGAGTGACAATGTGGGTTGTTGGAGCAAGTCTAAATGGGAACCCTGGGTTTTATGTCTTAGCTCCACCATTGTTATTTTTGCAACTAGAGTCAAAGAGTTTAACCTCCTGCATCACTATTTCTTTCATTGTGAAAGGCACAATGGGGCACACAAGCTTTTGGTTCTATTTCAAGACCCATGGGAAAAGAAAGATTAGAAAGAAATATGGAAAACCACTGCAGCTAGTAATCATTAACACTAATCAAAGGATAGGAGCTCTGATGGTGTAGTGCCTAAGGCATTTGACCATTAACCAGAAAGCTGGCGGTTCAAATCCACCAGCCACTCCTTAGAAGAAAGATTGGGCAATCTACTACTGTGGTTAACCAGAAAGCTGGTGGTTCAAATCCACCAGCCATTCCTTAGAAGAAAGATTGGGCAATCTACTACTGTGGTAATACTGTCTCAGAAACCCAAGGAGGGGTTGCTAAGTCGGATGCGACTCAATGGCAGTGAGTTGAGTGTTGTTGAATCAAAGGATTACTTTTGAAGAATGTAAAGCACTTCTCACATCTGCCTTTATGGGATGGTTAGTTCACTTGGTTGAGGTGTTAAGTAGGGTCCATCTCTGTGCACCCCATGAGCTGTGTCTCACTCAGATGTCTCACAGATGTGCCTCTGGTCCCAGTGACTCAATGCACCCCATTCCCCACTACAGGCAGAACATATCATCATATTTTTCTCTTCCTAGTAAGAAAATGAGGAGCTCTGGTAGCATAGTGCCTAAGGCCCTTGACTGCTAACCAGAAGGCTGGTGGTTCAAACCCACCAGACACTCCTTGGAAGGAAGGTTGAGCAATCTACCTCTGTAGTGATACCGCCTCGGAAACTCAAGGTGGGGTCACTATGAGTCAGGTCCGACTTGACAGCACGTAATAACAACAACAGTAAGAAAATGGGAGCTCTGGTGGCATAGTGCCTAAGGCATTTGACTGCTAACCAGAAGGCTGGTGGTTCAAACCCACCAGCTGCTCTGCAGAAGGAAGATGGGGTAATCTACTGTAAAGATTTACTGCCTTAGAAACCAATGGGGTTGCTATGAGTTGGAATCAACTAGATGGCAGTGGGGTTTTTTTTAGTAAGAAAATAGAATTTTCTTTCCATATATAGGGCAACTCAAGCTCTAAATATGTTTCTTGTAGGGATGGTTAGTTCACTTGGTTGAGGTGTTATTATTATTATGATGATTATTATGGCCTGCAAAAACTAGCACACCTTCTCCAAAGCTGTTTTAAAATGCAAATATAGCATGTGGGAAAAGGAAAAGAGAAATTATCTTACTGTAAAAAAAAAAAAAAAAATCTCATTACATTTGACATCAGAGAACTTTTACAGTATTAATACCTTTCTGGTCTTCTCTGCTGGAGTACAGCTTTCTCTGGCATAGCACTCCTATGCTAAATGTCTATGTTGCAACACACAACAAATTGTGAGGGAAACACTGAAAGTCACTGTGTATTTGGAGAGATCACTGTTTTCTTGGCAAAAAAACAATGTAAACAAAGTAAGTTTGGTCACTGTCAATTAAGTTCTATCCAAGAAAATCTTGCCTAGAAAGAGGTCAGTAACCTTCCTAATCTTGAAGACCACCAACAGAGCTTCACTTTGGGAAGGAATTTTGGAAGGTATGGTCAGGAAGCCATTGCAGAGATGGGGAAGTGGCAAATCTGATTATGTCACTGCCCTACTTAAAAGTCTCACATGGCTAACTGCTTTTCTTACCATGGCATACACAGCCCCATCACTACCTGTCCCCTAAGAACCTCTCCATTCCATCTCTCCCATACCTGCCTTCACACTCTGATCTCCAGTCATATTAAACTCTCCTGCAGGCCTTTGTACATGCTGTTCTCTTTGGCTGGAATGCTCTCATTCTTTCCTTAGCTAACCCTTACTTACATTCAGGTCTCAATTTAGACGTCTCTTCCCCTAGTAAGCTTTCCATTATACCCCAAATCTGGGTTAGTGGTCTGTCCCAGTCCTCAAGAGAGCCTTTGTTGTTGTTAGGTATTGCCTCATCAGCTCTGACTCATAGTGACCCTATGCACGACAGAACAAAACACTGCCTGGTCCTGAGCTATCCTCATAATCTTTGCTATGCTTGACACCATCATTGCAGCCACTGTGTCAATCCATCTTGTTGAAGCTCTTCTTTTTAGCTAACCATCTACTTTACCATGCATGACATCCTTATCCAGGGAATGGTCCCTTCTGACAACATGATTAAAGTACGTGAGATGAAGTCTGGCCATTCTTGCTTCTAAGGCATTTTCTGGCTATACTTCTTCCAAGACAGATTTGTTCATTCTTCTGGCAGTCAATGGTATTTTCAATATTCTTCACCAACACCATAATTCAAAGGAATCAATTCTTCTTCAGTCTTCTTTATTCATTGTAGAGTTTTCACATACATATGAGGTGATTGAAAATACTATGGCTTGGGTCAGGCACACCCTATCAAGGTGACATCATAGCGCTTTAAAACTATGTTATGTTATGTGCCGTCGAGTCAGCCCTGACTCATAGCAACCCCTCCTTGGGTTTCCGAGGCAGTATCACTACGGAAGTAGGATTGCCCAACCTTCCTTTCGAGGAGTGGCTGGTGGGTTTGAACTGCCAGCCTTCTGGTTAGCAGTCAAGTGCCTTAGCCACTATGCTACCAGAGCTATAAAGAGGTCTTTTGTAGCTGATTTACCCAGTATAATACATCTGATTTCTTGACTGCCGCTTCCATGGACGTTGATTGCAGATCCAAGCAAAACAAAATCCCTGAGAACTTCAATCTTTTCTCCATTCATCATGATATTTATTGGTCCAGTTGTGAGGATTTTTGTTTTCTTTATATTGAGATCTAATCCATATTGAAGATTGTAATCTTCACTCTTCATCAGTAAGTGCTTCAAGTCCTCTTCACATTCAGCAAGGAAGGCTGTGTTGTCTGCATTCACACGTTGTTAATGAGTCTTCCTCCAAACCTGATGCTGTGTTCTTCATCATTTAGTCCAGCTTCTCTGATTATTTGCTCAGCATACAGATTGAATAAGTATGGTGAAAGGATACAACTCTGGCATAGTACTCCCATGCTAAATGTCTATGTTGCAACACACAACAAATTGTGAGGGAAACACTGAAAGTGTATTTGGAGAGATGTGGTGTGTAGTACACACCTTTCCTGATTTTAAACCATGTTTTGTTTTGTTAGAATGGCTGCTTCTGGGTCTCTGTACAGGTTTCTCATGAGTATTCTGGAATTCCCCTTCTGGAATTCCCATTCTTTGCATTGTTATCCATAATATGTTATGATCCACACAGTTGACTTTGCGTACTCAATAAAACACAGGTAAACCTCTTTCTGGTATTCTTTGCTTTCAGCCAAGATCCATCAGACATCAGCAATGATATCCCTCATTCCACGCCCTCTTCTGAAGCCAGCTTGAACCTCTAGTACTTGCCTGTCGATGTTCTACTGCAACTGTTTTTGAATTATCTTGAGCAAAACTTACTTGCTTGTGATATTAACAAGGAACCTTGGTGATAGAGTGCATAAGGCATTTGACTGCTAACCAGAAGATTTGTGGTTTATACCCACCAGCTACTTCACTGATGAGGCAATCTACTTCCATAAAGATTTACAGCCTTGGAAACCCATTGTAGGCTGCTATGAGTTGGAATCGATTCACTGGCAGTGCTTTTTTTTGGTTTATGATATTAGCAATATGAATGATGTGGCTCTCTAATTTTAGCATTCTGTTAGATTACCTTTCTTTGGAATGGACACAAACATGGATCTTTTTCAGTTGGTTCCCAGGTACCTATCTTCCAAATTTCTTGGCATAAACAATTGAATGCCTCCAGCATTGCATCCATTTGTTCAATGCATGCATTTGTTGAAACCTCTCAATGAGTATTACATCTATTCCTGGAGCCTTTTTTTTTTTTGCCAAATCCTTCAGTGCAGGCAGTGTAGTGCCTAAGGCATTTGACTGCTAACCAGAAAGCTGGTGGTTCAAACCCACCAGCCACTCCTCGGAAGGAAGATTGGAGGATCTACTTCCATAGTGATACTGCCTCAGAAACCCAAGGAGGGATCACTATGAGTTGAATCAGACTCGATGGCAGTGAGTTTGGGTTTTTATTATTATTATTTTCAGTGCAGGTGGACTTTTTCCTTCAATACCATCGGTTCTTATTCATATGCTATCTCCTAAAATGGTTAATTAAATATTGGTCAATTCTTTTTTGGTAAAGTACCCATGTATTCCCTCCATATTCCTGTATCACTCAATATTTCTGTCCAAAGAATCCTTCACTAGTGCAACTCGAGGCTTGAATTTTTTTCAGTTCTTTCAGCTTGAGAAATGTTTAACTTCTTCTTCCCTTTTGTTTTTCTATTCCAGGTCTTTGCACATTTCCTTATAATACTTTACTATGTCTTTTTGAGCTGCCCTTTGAAATCTTCTGTTCAGCTCATGTATTTCATCACTTCTTCCCTTTGCTTTAGCTACTCACCATTCAAAAGCAAGTTTTAGAGTCTCTTCTGACATCCATTTTGGTCTTTTCTTCCTTTCCTTTCTTTTTAATAACCTCTCCTTCACGTATGATGTTCTTGATGTCATCCCACAACTCGTCTGGTCTTCAATCACTGATGTTCACTGCTTCAAATCTACTCTTCAGATGGTCTCTAAAGTCAGGTAGGATATACTGAAGGTTGTATTTTGGCTCTTGTGGACTTGTTTAATTTTCTTCAGCTTCAACTTAATCTTGCATATGAGCAATTGATGGTCTGTTCCACAGTCAGCACCTGACATTATTCTGACTGATCTTATTGAGCTTCTCCATCTTCTCTTTCCAAGATACAGTCAATTTGATTTCTGTGCATTCCATCTGGCAAGGTCCACATGTATAGTCACCATTTGTGTTGTTGGAAAAAGATATCTGAAATGAGTAAGTTGATGGTTTGCAAAATTCTATGATACAATTTCCAGTGTCATTTCTTTCATTAAGGCTGTATTTTCCCAGTACTGATGCTTCTTCTTAGTTTCCAACTTTTGCATTCCAATCACCTGTAATGATCAATACATCTCATATGGTCTACTATGCTGAGAATGACAAATTGAAGAGGAATGGCATTGCTTTTATGGTCAAAAAGAACATTTCAAGATGTATCCTGAAATACAATAATGTCAGTGATAGGATAATGTCCAAATACCTACAAGGAAGACCAGTTAAAACAACTATTATTCAAATTTATGTACCAACCACTAATGCCAAAGATGAAGAAATTGAAATTTTTAAATTAATTTTTGTAGTCTGAAATTGACCAAACATGCAATCAAGAACTCTTCTCATAGCACTTAATCAAACTTGCACATGAAGCCCACACTGGAATGTCAGCTCTTCAAAGGCAGTGACTTACCTGCTTTCTTTTTTGTTTTATTGCTAATATCTACAGGGCCTGGCACCTGACAGATGTGTAATATATGTTGAATAGATCAATGAAGTAACAGGAAACAAAGGAGAGTAGAAAAAAGACAGAAGAGAGAGAAAACTGCTTTGGAAGGACAGGGCGGAGTGTCCTTGGCAATAGTGTCATAAGTTTCAGTGTTATCATCTATTTCTACACAGAAATTATATCATGATGTAGCTCTATTCTCCTTCTTGTAAATCCCAAAGCTTATATACCTTTGGGTGTCTTGAGCAATAGATCAGTAGACTCATATCACAGGACAGCAACAGAAATAACAATAGTCCCTTGCATTTTAATGCTTTTAAGGAGTCATATGACTCTCCGAGCAATTCTGGAAGGGAGACAGGGCAAGTATTATTACTCTCATTTTACACATGGCAAACTGAGGCTCGATGAGTCACTTGCCAAGGTCACATTTATCAAATGGCAGAGTCAAAGCCAGAGCCTGTCAGACTCCTAGAGGAGGGTCCACTCAGCACAGCACATAAATCCAGTACCTTGCCTAACTCCTAAGGAAGAGGGGCTCGAGTGCAGAAGTACTAGCTTCTACCTTAAACAAACTGAAATCTAATCTTAATATAATTTTTTCAATGTGCCATTGGAAGGAAGATGGGGCAATCTACTTCCGTAGTAATACTGACTCAGAAACCCAAGGAGGGGTCATTATGAGTTGGGTCCGACTCGAGGGCACATAACAACAAAAAAATTTATTCTGGTGGCGTAGTGCCTAGGGCATTTGACTGCTAACCAGAAGGCTGGTGGTTCTAACCCACTCAACCACTCCTTGGAAGGAAGATTGGTCAATCTACTTCCAAAGAGACACCACCTCAGAAATGCAAGGAGGGTCGCTGTGAGTCAGAAAACAACTCAATGGCAGTGAGGGTTTTTTTGAGTTTTAATTCATTCTCCATGTTGTTGTTGTTGTTGTTATGTGCTGTTGAGTCAGACTCAACTCATAGCAACCCCTCCTTGGGTTTCCGAGGCAGTATCACTACGGAAGTAGATTGCCCAACCTTCCTTCCGAAACAGAACTACTGGTTAACGGCAATTTTCTTGAAATAAATGCAAATTTAAGCTAAAAACAAGAGCTAGAAACCCAATCTAATTAATCTAAACAAACACACTGTGGCTGAGTTGATTCTGATACCTAGTGACCCTATAGGACAGAGTAGAACTGCACCATAGGATTTGAAATGCTGTAAATCTCTATGGAAGCACACTGTCACACTTTTGCCTGTGGAGTAGCTGGTGGGTTCGACTGCCAATTTTTTAGTTAGCAGGCAAGCACTTAACCACTGTATCACCAGGACTCCTCAGTCAAGTTAACAATGACCCACAAATCATGATTGTTTTAGCATCTTTATCTCAAATAATCTGTTATCTCCTCTTGCATCAACAGGACACTGAGCTCATGTTGGAAATACCTCCTGATTTATGTCATCATGCAAATAAAAATGACCATATTAAGCAATCAATATGTTTTAAACAGCTTGAGGAACAACTGATGTACAATATACCGTATATTTTCGAAGTGTACATCTTCATGAGCTTTGACACATGTACACATCCGAGAAACCAATACCACAATCAAAATAATGGACATATCCATCACTTCCCAAAGCTATCTCTCACCCTTTGCAATCCCTTCTCCCTGCAACTAACCTACTCCCATTCTCAGACAACCACCGATCTGCTTTCTGTCATACAGGTTAGAGTACATTTTCTAGAATTTATATAAATAAGACTCATAGAGTACGTATTCTTCTTTGTCTAGTTTCTCTCACTCAGCACAACTGAGATTCATCCATTTTGTTGTGTGTACCAATATTACATTCATTTTTACTACTGAGTAATATTTCATTGTATGGATATACCACAATTTATTTATTCATTCAACTGCTGATGGATATTTGGGTTGCTACTTAGACATAGGTATTCAACAAAAACAATCCTTCATCAAAGGAAAGACATAAACTTCCTCTATTCCTCCTATCTGTGTTCTCCTATCTTCTGTTCAACAGGTATTTTCTGTGCAACTACCACATGCCGGGTTCTGAAGATTCCAGCCCATGCTGATCTGATCCCTCTGGCTCTTGCTGCTTGTACTACTTAATAAGTACTACTTTTATCACACAAATTAATACCTTCTTATGTATGCTGTTGTGTCCTTTAATTGTTTCTTGTGTGTATCTTACCTGCCCACTCTAATTGCAAGCTCCTTGAAAACAAAAACTATAGCTTAGACTTATTTGTTAATCTACGAGCTTGGTATATTGATGGGCAAACAGGAGATAAGCTCTGTTTTAATGCAGGGACTTTAAACTTCACCTGAAACTCCAGTCTGTGATCAATACCAATGTTGTTGTTGTTGTCGTCATGTGCCGTTGAGACGGACCCGACTCATAGCGACCCCTCCTTGGGTTTCCGAGGCAGCATCACTATGGAAGTAGATTGCCCCATCTTCTTTCCAAGGAGTGGCTGGTGGATTTGAACCGCCAGCCTTCTGGTTAGCAGTCAAGTGCCTTAGCCACTATGCTACCAGAGCTCCCATCAATACCAATAGCAGATAAAAAATAAATATTAAATATGTGTTTATTGTGTTCAAAAATTGCCTAGGCACTAAGGGGCTTCAACTGTGGATTTGCTTCCTTGCCCTAGGGAGCTCACAAGGAAGGAAAGCACTGAAGAGACCATCCTCTGCATACCTAGATGGCAGTACTCGAAAGGCCCCAAGGCCTGTTGTTGGTGAGGCCAAGTGCCATGATGGCTTCTGTCCATCTTTTTACCAAATTTACCAGAAGCAGGCAGCCGTTTTTAGAGAATACAGGCCAAATTCTACCCTTTGATATCTAAGAATTATTGTCAGTAATTTCAGGGCCATTATTGGATTCTAGCCTCACTCATTTCTCAGTATAGTTCAAGATTATAATCAGCTTGTTTTCAAGCCCTTCACCTGTGGGCTTTTTTCATTTTTAAATAATAAATCAGTCTTAAGTTTATTCACCACAAAGAATATAAGACAGTTTAAAAGACGTCATTAAAAGTATTCTTTAAATGGCAAGCCAGTTAGAGGACTGGGACATTATGCCACTGTCATCTGAAGAATGTGTAGGTAGAATGGAGAAAGTGATGTATGCCCAGAAATGACAGCCCAGGAGGCATCAGGAGCAAATACACGAAGCAGGCATTGTGCTGCGGATCACACACGTCTCAGAGTCTCCTTGGTCTAGAAATTAAACCGTCAAATCAGAAAATTAGATACTTAGGATCTAGTCTATGTTCACAATTTATTGTATCATTTTAAGTGAGCCTCAACCTTTCTGAGTTTCTCCCTATCAACCATCTCAATTCACATTACAAACCAAATAACAGGGACCATGTTACTTAGCTGTGTAAGTTAATGGCTGTGACAGGCATCTGCTACACTGTACTTGCAGGATAGCTGCTTAACACAAACTCACTACAGAGTGCTAGTGATATCTTAAAAATGGAAATCAGAATAATTATAATAGGTATAAACTGGGAAAATAAACAGCTGTCATCATAGCAGTTAATTAAGGAAGATCAATTCAAAATCAACCATGCCTCATTATAAAATTTGCTGATATTTATGAATCCAACAATATATGCAATTGATGGCAGATTTGCATTTCATTTCTAATGCCAAGCAGCCCTCAGATTCAACCTCAAAGAATTCATATCTACTGCTTGGGGAAAAAAAAGAAAGGCATGTTCTTTTTAATTACAAAAGCTGTAGAGAAGCATCTTCAAAAAAATAATTCTGTGGTTTTGTTATGGAAGAGAATTATAATTAATAGACTGTATGTGTGGGTGAGAGTGTTTCAATCAGGGCTTTGAACTGGTTCATTCTGTTTCGACCCCTTGCTGAGAATTTTCATTTCCACCCTAGATATACTGAATCAGAATCTACATTTTAAAAAGATCTCCAGGTGGTTCTTAAAGATATCCAGGAGATCACCTGGGAATCTCTTAAAAGGTAGATTCTGGTTCAGTATATCTTGGATGGAAATGCAAATTTTTAGCAGGGTGTGTGTGGGGGGGTTGAACCAGAATGAACTGGTTCGAAGCCCTGGTTTCAATACTGTCGATAAAAGCCAGAGGCCATTACCAAGATAGTTTTTCAGATTTTATATCTGCATCTATCTATCTATATTATATATATACACACACATATGTGTGTGTATGTCTGTGTATATATGAATATATATGTATGTATAAATATGTGTG
>NW_006921641.1:10859333-10862202 GCF_000298275.1 Orycteropus afer afer
TTTTATTGTGCTTTGGGTGAAAAATTTGCAGAGCACTTTAGTTTCCCATTCAACTATTTATCCACATTTTGTTTTGTGGCATTAGTTGCAAACCCCTCAATGTACCAGCACTCTTCCCACTTCCTCCCTGGGGTCCCCATTTCCATTCTTCTCTTTCCTGTACCTTCCTGACTCCTGAACTTTGTTTATGGGCAAATGCTGCCCTTTCGGCCTTGTATGATTGATTGTTCTGAGAAGTTCCACATGGGTGTTACTGTTCACTTTTTAGGCCTATTATTTGGCCGAAAGGTACTCCATGGGAATGCATTCAGTTCCAGGTTTCTTTTTCAGATTTTAGATAGAAAGAGGTAGATAAATTTTATACTAGAAGACTCATAGCACATAGAACGCCATGAACTGTTCCTGTGACTCTAGGATGTTGTGGGTGCTATCAGCAATCCCATGTGACAGCGCTCTGGTGGTATAGCGCCTAAGGCATTTGACTGCTAACCAGAAGGCTTGGTAGTTCAGACCCACCAGCCACTCCTTGGAAGGATGATCTAGTTCTGTAGAGATACCACCTCAGAAACCCAAGGAGGGGTCACTGTAAGTCAACTCGACTCGACAGCAGTGAGTTTGGTGGTTTTTTTTGAGGGTTTTCTTAGCTGTAATCTTTACGGAAGCAGATCACCATGTCTCCCTCCCATGGAGCTGTTGAACTGTTTGAACCACCACCAGGGATCCTTGTGACTCTATGATACAGGAACCTATCTTTTTTGTTTTTAAGGCTAAATCCCCAAAACAGGTATGTCTGATATATTTTTTTTAATTTTTATTGTGATTTGGGTGAAAGTTTACAGAGCAAATTCACTTTCCATACAGCAGCTCACATATACTGTGTCTCATAACATTGACTGCAATCTCCCACAAGGCAACAGCTTCCCTCTCACTTCCTCCCCATAGTTATTGCTTCCCTGTATCCTTTCCTCTCGTGCACTCCTGCCCCCCGAGCTGTCTCCCTGTACATACAGAACCCTCTATTCTCCCATGATTGATCTCTCCAAGGAGTGTATCTACCTAATGTACATGTTCAGCTCATATGCCAGTCTTTTGTTTGGCTGGAAGCCACAGGAGTAGGTTCAGTTCCAGACCTGAAGGGCAGGTAGAGGCCATAGTCTCAGTGGTTCCATCAGGCTCCATCAGACCAGCAAACCTGGTCCCTTTTTTTTTTAAATGATTTTGAGTTTTGTTCCACATCGTTCTCCCACTCTATCCACCTATAAAACACCAGGTTTTAAATAAAGAAATCAGTGGCATTCCACATACGATGAACTCTTTTAACAGTCACTTTAAACTGACCCATTTTAAAATAACTTTTATGAATAAGATATATTTAAAAGGGCAAACATATAATACCTCAAACATTTGTGAAAGAAAAGAAATGTGAGGATCTAGGTGGTTTGCTTTGCTTTCTAAGTAGTCTGTCCTCCTCGCCTTTAGAATAAGGTGACTCCAGCATTGACCTCAGCCCAAGGGATTACTTGTGCACCAACAGGGAGAGAAGTCTTGGGGGAAAGACTTGAGTCTGAGACCTAATGTATTTTCAGTATAACTAAAGTTTAATATCACAGGAATCCAAGTCAGCTTCTAAACTGCTCAACAATGTTTCTGGCAGACGTGCATTCTGGATCATCCATGAAGCTATTTTAAATTGGTTGATATGTAACCATGACAGATTTTAAAGATCAAAACACAGGTGTGTATCAGTGTTGCTCAATTCTGCGGTAAGGGCAGAACATGAGCTCATTCCACCTAGAAACACACCCAAACAGAAACACCCACCTGGGGTTTAGATGTATAGCTCTGTCTGCTGGCAGATGAATTTACCTCCGGAGTTTTGTTCTGATATAAACATACTATGATAAGAAATATGTTTTGATATATTAATGCAACTCTCAATTGGGTGGGGTCTTTTCAGCTGACAAGCATCTTATATACCTGCCTTTATATTCTTTTTAACTTCTTCAAAGTCCCATTTCTCAATATGAATGGATTACAGCCACTGAAAATTTAAATAGCCTTATTTATTCTTTTCAGCCTCAATAAACATAGGAGAGTATCATAAAAGTTTCATCCATTTCATTATTAACTACAAAAGAAAGTTATCAAGAGAAAGTCTTAAAAAAAAGAAGTGACTTAATAATTAAAGCTATCTTACAAAGTAGTATGTGTACTCTATCCAATGAGTGAATCATTTAACATTAAACACCTCTCATGTGTAAGGTATTCATCATTTCTTCCATTTGCTTTAGCTATTCTCCATTCAAGAGTAAGTTTCAGTCTCATCTGACATCCATTTTGGTCTTTTCTTTCTTCTCTATTTAATGACCTTTTACTTTCTTCTACTTGATGTTATCCCACAACTTGTCTGGCTTTGGGTCATTGGTGTTCACTACATCAAATCTATTCTTCAGATGGTCTCTAAATTCACGTGGGATATAATCAAGTTCATTATTTTGGCTCTTGTGGACTTCTTTCAATTTTCTTCAGCTTCAACTTAAACATGCATATGAGCAATTGATGGTCTGTTCCACAATTGGCCCCTGGACTTGTTTTAATTGATGATTTTGAGCTTTTCCATCACCTTTTTTCTACAGATAGAGTCTATTTCATTCCTCTGTGTTCCATCTGGTAAGGACCAAGTGTATCACTGCCATTTATTTTGTTGAATAAAAGATATTTACAATGAATAAGTTGTTGGATAAAAGATTGAAGTTGTCAAGGATTTCATTTTACTTGGATTCTAATCATCAATGCCCATGGAAGCAGCAGTCAAGAAATCAAATGATGGAGTGTATTGGGCAAATCTACTGCAAAAGATCTCTTGAAA
>NW_006921641.1:10862302-10864386 GCF_000298275.1 Orycteropus afer afer
AATCATCAATGCCCATGGAAGCAGCAGTCAAGAAATCAAATGATGGAGTGTATTGGGCAAATCTACTGCAAAAGATCTCTTGAAAGGGTTAAAGAGCAAAGAGGTCACTTAGAAGAATGGTGGTGCTGTGGTTTAAGCACTGGCCTGCTAAACAAAATGTTGGTGGCTTGAACCCACTAGCTGCTCCATGGGAGAAAGATGAGTCAGTCTATTTCTATAAAGATTTATAGCCTTGGAAAGCCTATGAGGCAGTTCTACTCTTTACTACAGGATGGCTATGAGGTTGGAATGGACTCAATGGCAGTAGGTTTTGGGACCCAACTCATGGAATTTTCAGTAGCCTCATATGAATGTGAAAGCTGAACAATGAATTAGATAAACTGAAGAAGAATTGATGTGTTTGAATTGTGGTGTTGGCAAAGTATATTGAAAATACCATAGACTGCCAGAAAAGCAAACAATTCTGTCTTGGAAGAAGTGCATCTGGAATGCTCCTGAGAAGTGAGAATAGCCAGACTTCATCTCTAGTACTTTGGTCATGTTACATGAAGGGACCAGTCCCTGAAGGTTATTGCTGGGTAAAGTAGAGAGTCAGCAAAAAAGGGGAAGACCCTCAATGAGATGGATTGGCACAGTGGCTACAACGATGAGTTTAAGCATAGCGATGGTTGTGAGAGTGTCACAGGACTGGGCAGTATTTCACTCTGTTGCATATAGGATTGCTGTGACTTGGAACTGACTTGATGGCACCTAACAGCAACATGTGTGTGAGGGCAAGGAGCCAAGAGCTACTAATCAGAAATTTGGAGGTTGGAACCCACCAGAGTGATCCAGAGGAGAAAGAGGAGGCAGTCTCCTCCTGTGAAGATGACAGCCTTAGAAACTCTATGGAGCAAGTCTACTACTCTGTCCTATAGGGTTGCTGTGAGTCCTGCAGGGTCATTGTGAGTCTGAATCAACTTGAAGGCAATGGCTACCCATGGTTATGTTTTAGACATTAAACAGTAATGGTTTCATGAGTTTTAAATCTACTTTGGGGAGCAGAAGAGACAGACAAACAGACAGACACACACACACCACACACACAGACACACACACAGAAAGGGAGAGGTTGAGATTGACCTAGAGCATTAAGCAACAGAAGGCAGCCCAGGAAATCTTTGCTGTCAGGATTCCTGATGCCACAGTGGCTCCAGATCTTTGGTTAAGGTTTTCACAATAAGATAGAAATTTATTTCATTTACAAAAAAACCCCAATAATAGTACAGGGTTTATGGAACCAATTGAGCAGATGTATACTTATCTCCTATATCCAAATGCAAACTTTTATTGTCCAACAGACTAGGAGTTAGTTTTGTGTGAATAAAAGCATAAAGAAAATAGTTACATGTGTGTATTTCTGTGAACAAATAACTACATTGTGACTCCCTGACATTAGGTCTTCTCAAGAAATAAATTCTTTCAGAAAAAAAAAAAACTATGAAAAAGAAAACCACACACACACAAACATAAACAGGAGATGCATTTTGTATACCACTGCTACGTGTTTAACAGATGTTAGTGTCTACTCTCAGCTCTCACAAGCAAATCAACGTACTTTATTTTTGTGTAGCATCTTCTATCCGAAAGTAACATGAAAAGCTGTGTGACTGGTTTGACAGTGTGTCTGCAGAATCTGCATAAGAATTATAACGGAGTGAACACCTGTCAGACCTGTTTAGATGGTGTCTGATCTGGTGATTAGCTTCATGATAAGGTGACTCCTGGGTTGGAGAAATGTTCAGCTTTTTCTAAAGTAAATCCAAGCACCATCATTTGTCACATATAGCTATGGCTTGCTTACTTCATACTTCACTATTATATACCTTCATTTATATTGATGAGTCCCTGGGTAGCACATATGGTGACGCTTTCTACTAACCAAAAGGATGGTGGTTCAAACCCAACCAGAGGCATCTCAAAAAAGAGGTCTGATGATCTGTTTCCAAAAGTTCACAGCCACAAAAACCCCACAGAGCAAGGTTCAACTTTGTGACACATGGCGTTGCTATGAGTCGGAATGTACTCACTGCAACTGGTTCTCT
>NW_006921641.1:10864976-10882988 GCF_000298275.1 Orycteropus afer afer
CGTAGTGATACTGCCTTGGAAACCCAAGGAGGGGTCACTATGAGTCGGGTCCGACTTGACGGTAAACAACAACAACAACAACAGGTGTGCAAATGGTTAAATGCTTGACTACTAGCCGATAGCTTGGTGGTTCAAACCCACTTAGAGGTATCTCAGGAGCTAGGCCTGGCAATCTGCTTCAAAAAGGTCACATCCTTGAAAACCCTGTGGGGGCAGTTCTATTCTAGTCAGAATCAACTCGATGGCTACTAACAACAACCTGTAAAATAAGTGTGAAGGCTGGATTAGAATGGTGTTTCCCAACCTTTTCAATGGGCTTTTTAACATATCAAAACCTTTCTCAGACTCATCAAATGACATTAGTTATGCTTTAAGGATCTGTGCAATGAGAAAAATATAAATAATAAATACTTTGAATGAAGTAATAGTTGAAAATAAAATTCCATGTTATTAATCACAGCAGAATCTACATTCCTTTTTAAAGTAATGATATGCAGATATTAGACACTATTTAGTCTACATAGAACAGTTGGTATACATATGAATTTGCAGAGTCTTTGCAATAACTCCATAGCAGATCCCCTAATCCCAGCTTGGTCCTCTGTTCAAAGCCTGGGAACCTGTGGCTACATACAGAGCCTCCAAATCCTTTGTCACTGCACCTACACAACTGTAGACTGTGTGACTCTGAGCATGGAGAGGATAACGCTGTCCACAGGTTCTTCACCTGTATTGGGAACAGGGTGCCCTACTGTTGTCTCACCATAGCACTACAAAGGCACATTTCTTTGTGTGGCACATTTTACCAGAAACCCTGAGATTCTCAGAAGAACAGCCCTACAAAAAATGTAACTTGATCACTCAGCTCTTCTCAGTGTCCTGGGAAATGTGTTTCCACACAAACGCTTTAACATACTCTTACAAAGGGAGAACACTGGCCGCTGAGTGGCAGATCACCAGCTCTGCTACATCCCTATACTCCCTATGTCCTCCAAAAGCAACAAGAGAACAATTCCTGGGGAACAATCTTGAGAACTCACACTTGGCTTTCTCCAGAAAACTTGTGAAAAACAACCTATATGGTAGTGAGAAGGAGGTTGTTATACAACCCAAAGCAGGTCTCCAAAAGTTCAGAATAGGTTCTAAGGTTCCAAATATCACTGAACCTTTTGAGGCCCTAAAATAGTGAGAACACAAGTAGGAGCTAAGATCAGTAAAGGTGGTCTTCACAGTATTTTTAAACTTTATTATTAGCATCAGTATATCTAGCTAATGACTTTTAATTTACAACTATTTATTTCCTACACAAGCAACTACATAGTGATAAACTCAGTTATGGTAGAGCCAGCTAATGGATTGATTTCTTGAAAATAACATGGGATAAGGCTGCATAAACAGTATCTTTTTTTAAAGGATTAAAATCCTAAATTTTTTTACTTTGGCAAATTTTACTATAAAACATCTGTGATTAATACTTAAAGCTCTTCAGCCAGTTACATAAATCTTCTATATAGCAATGATCAAAAATGAGACAAAACAACAAAACCCATTGCCATTGAGTTAATTCTCCTTAATCGGACTCCATATGTTACAGAGTAGAACTGTTCCATAGGATCTTCTTGGCTGTAAAATTTATGGAATTAGATCACCAAGCCCTTCTTCTGCGGCACTGCTGGGTGGGTTTGAACCACCAACCTTTAGGTTAGTAAAACCGAACAAACTCACTGCCATCCTGTCATTTCCAACTCATAGCAACTCCCATTGGGTTTCTGAGGCAGTAAATCTTTATAGAAGATTGTCCCATCTTCCTTCCACAAAGCAGCTGGTGGGTTTGAACTGCTGCCAAAGATGAGTGCAAATCATTTGTGCTCCCCAAGACCTTCTTATATACCAGTGGCTATTCTTTGGAAGTATACCTCTTCCCACTAAATCAACCAATAACAAACAAAAAAAACGGTCAATAAACAGGTAGTTACAATCAATGGTCAAAAAGAAAACACATAATGCAATGTATTTATTCTTTTGTGCGATAAGCTGCATACAAGCTACTCCCAAATTGTATGTATGTATATATGTATGTATGTATGTGTATATATATATATGTGTGTGTGTGTGTGTGTATGTATGTAGGTGTGTGTGTATGTACACACACACACACACACAAAGACCTTAAAAGAGAAAATTTTGAAATACTAACATCTTCTAAGATATTTAAAACCATCTTAATTCCTCTCTTATTCCACATCCAATGTATACAAATCCTCAACCACCTCAATATATCTAGAAACCAATCACTCATCATCACGTTTATTGCTATCATCACCTCTACTGCTATCACTCTGCTCATTGTGAACCATCTCGAACTACTTAACAATTAACAATTGTTACCACAAAAAGTTAAGTTTCCTTATGTTGTTGTTGTTGTTGTTGGTTGCTGACTCACAGTGACTCCTCTCACAGGGAAAATGGCACTGCCTGGTCCTGTGCCATCCTCATGATGGATGGTGGACTGAACTGCTGTGCTCCACAGAGTTTTCAGCGGCTGATTTTGGAAGCAGATCACCAGGTCTTTCTTCCTAAACCATGTTAGTTTGGAAGCTCTGCTGAAATCTGCCAGTATAAGAGCAACACGCAAGCCACCACTGACAGATGGGCGGTGGCTATGCATGAGGCCCATTGGCTGGGAATCAAACCAGGTTTTTCACATGGAAAGTGAGGATCTTACCACTGAACTACCAATGCCTCATAAGATTACTTATATGCAATCTAAATTTCTTCTGCAAATTTGACTCTTTCTTCTGGTACCGACCTCTGTTAATTATACATTTTCACATCTACAGTAATTTTTATGTAATTCTCTTTTTATAAGCAATTCCAATCTATGCAAATCCTCAAAGTACAATCTTGAAATTTAGGGCTTTTCTGGCTAGACCAGGCCAGATCAACTTAATGGTAAAATGTAACTATAGACTGGCTCTGTAACACACTATGGCTATCTAAACAAGAGGGACTCTAAGAATAAAAGTCCTAATTCACTCAAATTCTTGTAGTAGTGTCTTACCTGGTCTTCTAGCTTCAGTCCTTGTCCCTTTGTTCTATTCTCATCACATTCTCTATCCTCATCTTGTTAAGATGCTAGTCCAATCATATCACTTCACTCTTTAAGACCCGGAAAGATTGACTGGTATACCATGTGATCCATAGCCTATATGACTATGAGACCAGAAGAACTAGATGGTGCCTGGCTACTGATGTCAACCACTCAGAGGGGGATCTATGTAGGAGACCCTGGATAGAGAGGGAGAACAATGTGGAGAAAAACTCAAAAGCATTTGGAAAAGAAAAAGGGGGGGGGGGACCAGGTTTGCTGGTCTGATAGAGCCTGGTGGAACCACTGAGACTATGGCCCCTAGCTGCCCTTCAGGTCTAGAATTGAACCCATACCTGTGGCTTCCTGCCAAGCAAAAGACAGGCATAGGAGTTGAACATTTACCTGAGGTAAATACACTCCTTGGAGAGAACAATCATGGGAGAAAGAAGGGCTGTTTATGCACAGGGAGACTGCTCAAGGGGCAGGGGTGCATGGAGGGATGGACACAGGGAAGAGGTAACTATGGGGAGGAAGTGGGAGGGGAGCTGTTGCATTGTGGGGAATTGTGGTCAATGTCATGAGACAAAGTGTATGTGTGCTGTATGGAAAGTGAATTTTGCTCTGTAAATTTTCACCCAAATCACAATTAAAAAAAAAAAAAAAAAAAAGACCCCTCCCTCATAGTAAATGTCCTTATAGTGATCCAGAAAGTTCTAAAGGATCAGCACTCCCATGATGTGCCCCCCCAACCATACACGTTCTGTCCAGCCATACCGACATTCTTGCTTATCCTTATCACTCTCAGCACACTCCTATTCTAAGCTTTCATGCTGGCTGATTCTTCTCTCTGGAGTTTTTTTTTTTTTTAAAAAAAAAACCTGTTGCCATCAAGTTGATTCCGACTCACAGTGACCCTGTGGGTCAGAGTAGAACTCCCTGAAAAGTGTTTCCAAGGCTGTAAATCCTTACAAAAACAGACTGCCACCTTTCTCCCTCCCACAGGGCAGCTGGTAGGTTTGAAATGCTGACCTTTCTGTTCACAGCTAAGCACTTAACACACTGCATCAACAGGGTTCCTTTCTCTCTGGAGTAAACCTTTCCAAATAGCTGCATGGCTTACTCTCTCATTTCATTTAGGTCTCTGCTCAAATGTCACTTTCTCAGAGAGGTTTTCCCTGACCACTGTATCCAACAGAGTAACCTCATCTCCCACCCTGCATGCCCACTCACACTACTTATCTTCCCTTACCAGCTTTATTTCTCACCATACCCCAAAATTCCACTGTTATTGAGTCAATTCTGACCCATAGTGACTCCACAGGACATAGAAGAACTGCCCCACAGGGTTTCCATAAATATTTATGGAAGCAGATTGCCTCATCTTTCTCCCATGGAGCAGCTGGTGGGTTTGAACTGCCATCCCTTAGGTTAGCAGCTGAGTGCTTTAACCACTGTACCACCAGAGTTCCCATCACTTATTTTATTGTCTGTCTTCACTGATTAGAATGTAATCTCTGTGAGGACAGAAAGTTTTTTTTTTTTAAATATTTTCTGCTGTATCCCCAGTGCTGAGAGCAGTGTCTGGTACATAGTCAGTGCCCAATAAATATTTAATAAATGAATGACTGATTGAGTGAGTGAGTGAATGAAAAGACAGCTAAATGAATGAACGAACATATGGGTAAACAGGCCAAAGGTTTAGAACTCAGTCTTACGGAAAACCATAATTCTTATTTATTATGAAAATCAATGGGAATATTAAAAATCCTAAGAGACAAACTGGCTGGAAGGTACCTTTCTAGTCCATGTAAGGGATTTATCCATCAATGATTTTTTTGTTCTATTTTGTTTTTCATTTGAATACCTGTATACTTAGGGAATTTATGGTTAACTTTTAATCTCTCTCTTCATTCTTCTAATTGTCTTAACCTTTATAAATCTTATTTCTCAATCTTGTCTTCATTTTTTGGTTTCTTCTGGATTGTAACCAAAACTTGCAAACCCAAAGATCATGTTCCAACCTGTACCACAGAAATACTTTACACTGCCAGAAATTTTCATTGGCAATACAGAGCTGTCATTGATTTCTTGGCAGTGCACTGTCAAAAGATGCACTGGTAAATCAAACAGAAAGGACAGTATCACGTCAATCCTATATCAAGTCCTAGACTGAGTTAAAAGTCTAAAAACAGTAAGGAAAGATCATGAATGCTGCGGTCCCAGCCTGAAATCTATATACATTAAGGCTGTACTCAGTGTGATCCAGAAGCCTTGCCCCTGCTGTACTCAGTGAACTGGGAGCCAGATCACTGGAGCTCTGCTGGTTCACTGCAGTTGTTTTAAATGACTTTACATACACCCTCTAGTGCTTTGAACCCAAGGACATCTCAGGTAGCAAATTAAAAAAATCCCCCCTCTAGATCTGAGGGATCTGGCAGTCTACCCAGGGGCAGATTACCCAATAAGCAAGGTAAGCACGGCTTAGGTTATCAACAAAACAGGGGCACCAGCTGTCTAAAGCAAAAATCCAGAGATGGCAAGCAGACAGGACACAAGGAAAAGTGAGCACACCACAGTGGAAGGGGACTGTTAGGGTACTCAATGAAACTGATAGCAGCTCCAGTGTGTAAGTATGTGCCAGCCAGAAATAAAGTTCACACAGGGTCACGAGGGCACCCACGTACAAGTTTGTTTAAGCTAGAAGGCCCTATTACTTCAACACCTTCATTGACATCTGTCTACTATGTTCCCCTCCTATGTAACTGAAACTCATTATCTGTGCAGGATCTCTTGGGAGTATACTATTTCTTTCGAATAATAAGAGGCGGGGGTGAGCTGTCGTGTCTAACTCTTGCTACATTCACCCATATGCAACTGGATGCAACATGAGTGGTTACCGGGCAAGGATGGATTATGTTAATATATAACAGGTCTCTGATCCATTTTAAGAGAACCATTTTGTATAGCATGTCTACAGATCCAGCACCTCCAGCCAGGAGGATCAGCAATGCTCTTTGCCATGATACAAACACAAGGGTATGCTCTTGCACATGTCCTGGTAAACAACCAATGGGAACTCCAGTCCCAGATGATGCACAAAAGCAAGGAAACTTGACTAAGTTAACCAGTGCAAGGAATTCAGTCCAGTTACTTTTAAAATGTACAGTATTTATGTACATATTTATGTCCAAAGTTTTATAAGCAATAAAATTTATAATTTTAAGTTTAAAATATGTTTGGCATACACGTGGACACAATCTAGTATACATTTAATATAATAATAACATGGGTAATAATTTGATGTAATACTAATATAACAAATATCCAAAAAATACTGTAAATTTTCTTTGTTGTAGAAAATGCACATATGGTACATAGTAAAAATCTTAGTACTCCATATGCACTAAAAAATTTATAATCTAGCTCATCTCATTCTGCTAAAATGGTATATGCCATTTTCGCATTTCACTGCTAATATTATAGTTACATTTAAAGTTACATCATGGATAGCTAAGAAACACAAAACTTTTTTATACATCTATATCTATGTCTCATATATCTTGTTTGAATGCGTGGGTAGTAAGTAAGCAGAGAAAGAGGTACCACAGCTTACCAGTGTTCAGGGTCCTCACATGCGTTAATCCTGCCCTGAGTATACCTGATCCTAAGCTGAACTCCTATGAGGCCTAAAGGCTTGCACCAAAAGGTAGAGAAAGTAAATAGAGTCACATATTTACACATCATTAGCTACTCCTCAGAACGAAGATTGAGCAATCTACTTCCATAGTGATACCGCCTCAGAAACCCAAGGAGGGAGGGGTCATCACTATGAGTCGGATCCAACTTGACAGCAGTGAGTTTGGTTTTTTGTTTTTTTGAGCCAGTTTTTGCTCAACTAAGGTCTTATCAAAAGCAACTGACAACCCATACAAGGCTAACTAACCTGAAGTTTCAGATTTTAACACAATGAACGTAACGCAACCACTGCTGTGGAGTTGGATCCGACTCATAGCGACCCCTCCTTGGGTTTCCGAGGCAGTATCACTACGGAAGTAGATCACCCAACCTTCCTTCCCAGGAGTGGTTGGTGGGTTTGAACCGCCAGCCTTCTAGTTAGCAGTCGAATGCCTTAGGCACTACACCACCAGAGCTCCTTCAGATTTTAAAAATGGCTTTACATTGCCATGTCACAGAAAGCATACTTGGAATGCCCTGATGATGATCCCTCATAACCTGATTTATTCTTCTATTCAATAAGAGGGCACAAGAACACTTGTTCATCCCCCACCACACGCACACACACACACACACACACACACCCCTCTGAGTATAGCCATACCCTGATGAGACAAGGTATTCTTTGCAGGGAAGTGTAAGTTGATAGAAAGGGCAATTCCAGGATGTCTTGGGGAAAAAAGGAGCTGCCTAGGCAGAATGGCGCAGTCCAGGATTTCTGGCTCAGCTCTCTGACAGTGCTCTTTTTGTTGGTGGGAGTCATGGAAGGAAAATAGGGAAGCAAATAGACGCGGGGCAGTTGCACTGAGGCTAAATGTACGTGGGGGAACATAAGCATTTTTTTTCTCTTTAACTTCTCAGAGGAGATCCTTCCAACTTTTCTAAGACCTATTTTCCTCTCGATGAGAAAAACTAACACAACTAATATGAAACAATTAAAAATAGGGAGACCAAAACCATGTATATTATCACAGATGTTCTTCAAAGCCTTAAACAAATGCCCTCATGTGATCATGCTATCAGATCCAGAAAAAAGGGAACCGTCAGTTCTATTAAGCACAGGACAGTATGTGTGATGATGTAACCATATATATATATATATACCACAAAACAAAACAAAGTAAAACACAGAAGATGGGTTATATTTCCTGAGTTCCTTGTGCTTCTATTCCCTTTTAATCACATTTCTGAACGAAACTCTGAGTAACATCTAACATGTTAAGAAAGTTCTCTGTGCTATAATTATATACATAAAGAAATCAAATAGCTATTGTTTCTAAGTTATCTGAAGAGAAAAGAATGAAATTAAGTTTAAAATCTAAGTAAATGAGGTCCCAATCTATATAGTCTTTATTGACATGTCTCTTAAAAGTTGCAAAATGTTCCAGGTGCTACACACACCCTAGAAGAGCCAGCCCTGGTACCAATGACATAATTTAATTAATATGGAATTAGGAGATGCCCCAAGCAAGGGTGAATAAAATTCTCAATCATAACAGTCAAATTAAAAACAGGCACAGGGAACTAAATGTGAAAAATGATTAGAATATTTCTGTGTGCTATTTTCAGTTAGAAAGAAAACATCAACTGCTAAAAAAAAAAAACAACAGAAAAACACCTTTATCATGGGAAAACCTATTGGACAGGAAAATACGAAAAGACTGCCTTGCCCCTCTACTCCCCAGCCAGAAGACACATTCCACTACACAGTACTTGATCCTCTCTCCACAGTAACCTTGTAAATGCAGCTGGTTTTGACTACCTCCAGCAGAGGACAACTAACCATTTCTGAAAACAGATCATTCCAAACCAAATGAGATTAATACAGGGAAAGTACTTTGGAAACTGTCAAGTACCATCAGAGTATGAAAATCCTACCACCACCTCTCATCATTTGACAGAACGTGACTGTTAGAATGGCAGTCCTCAGAGTATGTATGAAGCTATTCCTTATTAATTGTAGTAGCAAAAACTGAAAAACAAAATATGGCCATTAATAAGGATGTGTTTCAATAAATTACACTACAGCCATCCAATGGATCTACACAGATTGACATGGATCAATCTCTAAGATACACTGTTAAGTTAAATTAAAAAAAAAAAAAAGCAGGCTGCAGACAGTGAGTGTAGAATGCTATCATACCAATGACAGGAAGCATATGTTCGTATACACTTGTATATTCGTGCAAGGATACATGGACTAGTAACGGTGGCTGCCTTTGCAAAGGGGAACTAGAAGATTAGGGGACTGGGGTTGGGGAAACCATATTTTGCACTGTATAACCTTTTTAGACCCTTTTCTTTGTTTTGTTCTGAAATGTGTGTATCTTTTTATACTACATGATTTTTCTTTACTTAAAAAAAAAAAGGCATAAACCTGTGAGGTAGAAATGAATTTCTTATAAAGTTAAAAATCTTTTTCTCTGCAGTTTCTGCTCATGAATCTTTGTTAAATATCTTAGAATCATAATACACAAAATAATAAGAAAAACTCCTCTAATCCCTCTTTTACAGCTGGTCAGTCGATTTGATTCTGCTGTAGCTCATCAACATCCAAAAAGAATTTTTAAAAAATGTAATACTATCAACATAACAAACACATATGGAGCATAGCTTTTAGCTATTTTAGGGAAAATATTTGTTATATTTTAGGTGTTCTTAATTTCAGCATTATTAGCTAAATTAATTACTTTAATGGCAACTGGTTAATGAAGTTAATATTCCTAACTTTTTATACAGACTAATTGTGATACCTTCTGTGTCAGAGTAAGTAAAAATGTTGACTCTACTCTTAAAAGTATTTAAATAACATTTTTCAGAATAAAAAGTAGTACATGTTCATTGTAGAAAACTTGAAAAATAGAGAAAAGCCAAGAAGAAAACTAAAACAATGAATAATCCCATCATCCTGAGAAAACCACTATTAATTCTGAAGTATAGCCTTCCTTTCTATTTCTAATGCTACATGTATGCATGTTTTAGATAATTCTAATCCAATTGTACACATTGTTTTAAAAGCCTGCTTTAAAAAATTATCACTATTACTTAATCTTCTGTTTTATAATTTTTGTGTTTAGGATTTTAAAATACATAGTATGTGTAAAATTTCAGATACATTTTAATTATACTGTCTCTTTTCAGTATCTCTGACATATATTAACTGAAACAAACAAAATTAATAAATTATCCCAAGTTCACAAAGCTAAGTAGTTGTTGTGTTGTTGTTATGTGCCGTTGAATTGGACCCCATTCATAGTAACCCCTCCTTGGGTTGCCGAGGCAGTATTACACGGAAGTAGATTGCCCCATCTGCCTTCCGAGGAGCGGCTGGTGGGTTTGAACCGCTAGCCTTCTGGTTAGCAGTCAATTGCCTTAGGCACTACGCTACCAGAGCTCCTATGCTAAGTAGATATTTAATAATTAAACTTTCAAATGATGGTTTTTGAAAGTCTGAAG
Source organism: Orycteropus afer afer (assembly GCF_000298275.1). Classification (NCBI taxonomy): domain Eukaryota; kingdom Metazoa; phylum Chordata; class Mammalia; order Tubulidentata; family Orycteropodidae; genus Orycteropus; species Orycteropus afer. The sequence continues at coordinate 10,875,259 of NW_006921641.1, forward strand.
TATTTATACTTCTAAAGTTATTAAAGCTTAAAATGACACTAAAACTTTTAGAATGCCTTGTATTATACTCTGTTTCCATGCTATTAACTATTTTTTAAAATTCCTGAACAAGATTCTGCTATGCTGATATGTCACGATATACTTATCTAACCCTTCATCACTAGTTGTAGGGAATGATGAAACAAATGTGAGTATACTAATATCTTCCTGCCTCCTTTTCAGATGACTTGAAACTGTTCAACTTTTAGGCAGGTCCTTCAAATCCATTTAAGATCCAAGTTTTGGAGATTAGAAATTTGCTCAGAACCAGACTTCTTGTCCTCTGAGAATCATAAATATTCTGACAACTTTTCAATAATGCACTGGGCAAAAAAGTTGAACCTGAGTACATAAACCATTGCAACTTTTTTTTTAAAAACAGTTTTATTTTTACATGCTCCTTACCTTTCAAAACCTCACAAGGAAGGGTAATTTGGAATAAACAAAAAGGAAAACTTCATAGCCAGTAGGAGTGATCAAAAGGAGCCCTGGTGGCACAGTGGTTAAGTGTTCTACTGCTAACCAAAAGGCTGGCAGTTCAAACCTACCAGCTGCTCTGTGGGAGAAAGATGAAGCAGTCTGCCCCTGTCAATATCACAGCCTTGGGAATCCTATGGGGCAGTTTTACTTTGTCTTAAAGGAGCTCTGGTGGTGTAGTGCCTAAGGCATGTGACTGCTAACCAGAAGTTCAAACCCACCAGCCACTCCTCGGAAGGAAGTTGGGCAATCTACTTCTGTAGTGATACTACCTCGGAAACCCAAGTAGGGGTCGCTATGAGTCAGATCCAACTCGACAGCAGAGAATCTGGTTTTCATAGGGTTGCTATGAGTCAGAATTGATTCAATGGCAGTGGGTTTTTTGGGAGGAGTGATCATTGCTTCTACAAAGCAAATTCCTATGATACCACATGAAGCCACACACAGATTTCTAGAATAACAGGCCACAGCTTATAAAAAATATCAAGTGTACTCTGATTACACTGCAGGGGCATCTGAGTGACAGATTCCAGGAAAATCATATCCTGGCTGAATTATTTAATTTGGTACAAAAGATACAACTTTTATACAAGCCAAAGCATAGAAAGGATATACTTAACCACCCTACCCAGCCAATTCTAGCCCTTAATAATAAAGTGGTAAAACTGTATGCTCAATCTTTTCTGATGGTACCTTCTGAATCTAGACCAAGGAATGAACACCCTTTAGGTGAAACTGCTTTACACTGGGCTCCTTGAGTTCATCGCTAGCAAAAAGCCCGTAGATGGGAACAAAGAAGCCTTTCTAAGTATTAGTGAAAATATTCACTTATTTGGACAAACTACATAGACAAATGAGACTATGGCATTTTTTTCAGCTGTGTGGGCTTAAAAAATTATTAACTTCTCTATGTTTCATTAGCAGTAATTGGGAACATATTAATGGCATCCACACATCGTGGGGTAGAAATGCAGATTAAATGAGACAGTGGAGGAAAAACATTTAGCATATGAAAATTCTTATTTTCTCAATTTTATAGATAATATAGGTTACCCCTCGGAAGGAAGATGGGGCTATCTACTTCCGTAGTGATACTGCCTTGGCAACCCAAGGAGGGGTCGCTATGAGTCGGGGCCAACTTGAAGGCACATTACAACAACACCACTTTGGAATATATACAGCAACTAAATCTCAGCCAACAAAGTATTGCCTATCAAAGAGAGTTAGCAAACTGCTTTAATAAATACATAAAAATGACCTGTCATTAAATACATGGATTACTTATAAATACATATATTTCTTAAATCCTTAAGGATGCTTGAAAATATTTTCCTTTGTTAAGCTACTTAAGCATTCTCTCTGAAATTGTTTTGCTAGTCATTGGTACTCTCCTTTAAGACAAAGCCAAACATCAGTGCTTACTAATTAGTGTGGCTATTCAGCTCATTTGAAATTATTCACAAAATCAGAATGAGGAAGATTTGCATAAGTCTGACTCTATTTGCTGCAAAAAATTATGACAATGACGACCAATTGCTGAAAAAATCATTTTCTCCAGCATTCTGACCAAGGGCCCTTTTTCTCTTTTCACAAGATACAGACCAGAGACATGAAACTATATTGGGAAAACAACAGCATACTCAAATGGGAAGATGGAAGAAAGTTTAATGAAGACATTCTTTATTAAGTTGGAGGCAAGATTAAAGGAAACTAATAAGGGATGTAGAGAAGTACCCCAGGGCTAGCAACAGTAGGAAACCATTATTTCTCCCAGGGCCAGGACCAGAGAAAACAGTAGCTGTAGGAGAGGGCCTCCCAACAGGAGCTTATGGCCTATGGAAAAGAATGCAACAGGGCCACAACAGGGCAAAGCACTCTCTAATCTCCTGCTGCTGAACCCAACCAAAGGCTAAAGGGCAAGAAGACTCATTTTGATGCGATCATATAGATCAGTCTAAACCAAAGTTTTTATTGTTTTGTGCCTGTTGAGTTGGTTCCAACTCATAGCAACCCTATGTGACAGAGCAGACCTGCCCCATAGGGTTTTCTGTAATCTTTAGAGAAGCCAATTGCCAGGTCTTTTCTCCTGGAGTGGCTGGTGGATTCAAACTGCTTACCTTTTGGTTAGCAGCTGAATGCTTAACTGCTGTGCCACCAGGGCTCCTTTAACAAAGCAAAGTGAAAAAGTCCACATCCAAATTTATTCTTTTGGCCTCTGCCCTCCACTCCCCAAAATGTGTTCCTCCTAGGTATTTGCTGTTTGAGGCCACAGGATAATGCAGTGGTGCAGTTTTTGTTCACGCAATCCCTGTGTAACTGCCGAGACCTCTGTGACAGCCTGCTAGTGCTCTCCTCCAACCTCAAGCTACTCTTTCCACATAGTGCAGTTACCTTTATAAAACATAAACCTGAAAATGTATCATCTCTGCTCACAAGCCTTCATTGCACCTACCTACCTCCCCCCGCCCACACACATCTTTTTCTATAAGACATAGTCCAGATCCTTAAACTTGGCATGCAAAATGCTCTTAACAACCTGGCTGCTCGGCTTACTTCTCCAGATTTATCTCCTGCATTTCCTGCCTTTGTATCCTAGATACTGACCCCACTGAACCAATTCGCATTTTTCAAACATACTCTTTCACACGTCCTTGTTTCTATATATGCTTTTCTTTCTCTCTAAAACACTCTCAAATGTCAAGTACTCTGAAGTTATTTTTGATGCCTGAGGCAGAATTAGTTACACCCTTCCCACTCCTCAAAGAACTTTGAACACCCTACTATTATAGCATGTATCACCTTGAATTGCAATTAATTTTTTATGTGTCTCTCTTCCCCACTATGCTGGGAATTCCTTGAAGGCAAGGACCACGTGTATTTTTTGCTCATCAGTGTTTCCTCGGCACCCAGCGCAGTACTGGGAACACAGCAGGAACCAAATAAGTATTTCTCAAATAAAGGAGATAAATACATGAATGGAAAGATGAACAAACCAACAAATGAGAAAAGGGTTTAACTGCTCTTTTAATACCTAGCACAGTGGTAAGGAACCTACCAAATTCAACCAAACAGTTCACACTGACTCTGACTCATGGGGACCCCATGTATGTCAGAGCAGAATATGCTTCACAGGGTTTTAAATAGCTGACTTTCCAGAAGTAGATCACCAGGACTTTCTTCTGAGGTGACTCTGAGTGGTCTCAAATTGTCAACCTTTTGGTTAGCAATTGAGTGTGTTAACTGTTTTCACCACCCAGTCTCCACCCATCAAACTTAATACATGCTTAATAAATGCTTGCTGAATAAAATACTGAATAAACCATACCTGAAACAATGAAGCGATCTGGAGTTACTTACTTTAAGAAAAGTTATGGAGGCTGATTATCTTTGGGGTAAAAAGGAAATGGATTTTAAAAAGTCCATAAACTTCAGGAAAGAAGTGCCAAGATAACACGTGGCAAGGCAATCTGAGCTCTTCTCAGATCCAAGAACAAAGGGTTCCTGGTTTAAGCTATGGAAGGCTCTGTTCCAGAAAGCAGCTGGGCAGAATTTCCTCACACGAATAGTTCTTAATGTATGGGAAAAAGAAAAGAAAACAAAACAAGCAAATGCAGCAAAATGGAATAATTAGTATAAACAGTTTTTTTTTTTTTTTTCACTAATGCACTGGACAAACCCCAAGAAGAAAAACAAAATGTTGTGGGATAAACATCTGTTCGTTTGGAACATGACAGAGCCTCTGACAGACTCCATGGCCTGTACATGTCCTTATGTGCCCGAGGTTTATATTTGTGCTTCCACTGCTCAGACAGTTCAGAAAGTGGCCCAGAAAGAGGCTCTTTCCAGGCCAGGATGCACTCCAGTGACTCCAGTGGGGGTGTGTGTGGAGGAGGTATCTCACTCAAATGTGTTTGACATGACAAAAACCACATAGAAGGGAAGAGCAAATACCCATCGTACGTGCAGAATTGCCTTGCACCATTTGTACAGGTTTCCAAGAACACTGTATTTTTTTCTCATTTCTTCTTTTTTACTGTAGTGAAAATACACACAACAAAACATTTGCCTATACAACCACCTTCACATTGACATGTCAATGACATTGATTATATTCCTCAGTTATGCTACCTACCATTATCACTATTATTTCCAAAATATTCTACCAGCACTAACATGAAATCAGTGCCCTGCAAACAAAAACTTTCCCTCTCCCCCTCCCTCCCATCCCTGGTAACCATTAGTAATCTTTGGTTTCCATTTATTACTTCATGCAAGTGAGAACATATAGTATTTGTCTTTTGCAGCTGAATTATTTTGCTCAGCATGTTTTCAAGATTCATCCACGTTGTGGCATGCATCATAACTTCATTTCTCTTTATGGCTGCATAATATTACATTGCATGTACATTCCATATTTTAAGACCACTATATTTTTAATGTTTTCTCGTGAAGCAACCAGACATCCCACATTCAGACGGTTTAGCATTTCTCTTCCCATTATCTATGACCCTTGGTATTAATAAATTAAGAACAACAAATTGAGAGACTCTGTTTTCTTGTGACCAGAGAGAGACATAAAAACTAGGTGTCCCTGGTGGTCAGTCACTAAGCCTAGGAATTTCTGTTATGAAGAGATCTTCATGGGAAAATTCTTGTCCAATCTCTGGTATCACCTGTTATCTCCTGCCTCCCAAGCTGTATAGTGGTGAGCAGCTGTGGGGCTATTGATGAAGTTTGAAACCAAACTCTAAACTCACTGCTATCTAGTTCATTCTGACTCAGTGACTCTCATTGGGTTTACAAGGCTGTAAATCTTTACGAAAGCAGATTGCCTCATCTGTCTTCTGCAGAGTGGCTGGTGGTTTGATCCACCGACCTTTTGGTTAGCGGCCAAATGCCTTAACCACTACACCACCAGAGCTTATATGGAACAACAGAGAAATTTTTGGTGGGCAGAACCCAGAGGGAAACACCCCTGAAGAGTCGTAAGTGGCCTCAATTCTCATTTCTGTGACCTTAGATCATGTCACCTTAGAGAGCCCTGGTGGCTTAGTGCCTAAGGCACTTGACTACTAATCAGAAGGCTGGCAGTTCAAACCCACCAGCCACTCCTTGAAAGGAAGGTTGGGCAATCTACTTCTGCAGTGATACTGCCTCGGAAACTCAAGGAGGGGTTCTATGAGTCAGAAATGACTCGATGGCACATAATAACAACAACAACAGATCATGTCACCTTAGAGTCTTGGTCCACATGAGCTCACATCTGAGCCCTCTGATCTAGTTCCATTAGCCCAGCCCTCTATGCAAGTTTCATTCTTAGGAAAACGTGTGTCAAGATGGGGACAGATTTTGCCTCATTCTTTATCTTTATTTCTGGCTGTGTTAAAAACTTACCTTGTTCTACTCTTTGATTTACCTTTCTCTTTCTAAGGCCCAGTCCTCTGAGTTGTTCATTATTCTCATGACATTAATGTCTAGATCTGGCATTTTATTAAATACAGTGTCTCCTACTCAAGGGGATGGTCAAGGGGATGTGACTCTGTCTTACACTTCCTTCCCAGACTTTGGCTTCCAGTACTGTGTGATCCACACGAGGAGTTTAAATGATGCCTGTGGTACCCTGATCATTTGTCAAAGTCACATTTCCTTTTTTTTTTTTTTTTTCCCAGATAAACATTATCTGTGACCTGCCTTGAGTCCAGAATGAAGCTTTCTGATTCTCTAACGCCTCCCAAGGTAGCCAGTTCCTCACTTACCCACATAATACAAGAAGCCACATTTAACAGAATTATTTTGAGAATGGCCAGTTGGGGCTGCTAAGAAAGCTAGTTATAAAACTTATCCTGACCTACCTACTACATTGGCTGGAACAAGCACCAGCACTCAGAACCTGACATTCAGAAGAAGGCCACAGAGGAAGCAGGGTTGCTGCAGGCTAGGGAAGGCATGTGGGAAGAGCAAGGATTTCACGGAAGGGAAAATGGACCAAAAAGGACAATTCCAAAATCTTTTATTTGGGGTACCCCACTCTATCTGCCCATAGGCCCAGAAATAAAAATGTTCATAAATAAATATATTTGGTACCATTTTTCATTTTCTACAGAATTGTGTTTAAAAAAACCAATGCATTCTTATATCATGGATTGAGTGGTTACTCCAGATTAATTTTATCTGAAGGGGAAAAAGGGAAAAAGGCTGACATCTTGCAGTTAAACAAGTCTGTGTCACCAGAGGGCTGTGACACAAATATCAATGATATTTTATAAGAACATGTATAGCTTTTCTTCATTTGTGGCTATAATTGCTGCTGGAGAAGCCCCAACATGTAAAGGTTGATGCTTCTGAATGTGCTGAAAGATGCTGGAACCAAACCATGCAATGACAGCTATCAAAATGTCACCAATGCAGTGTCATATTTAGTCAAGATGCTTGAAAATTGAAATGTTCAACTACACTAGCTACATTCAAATGTTCTAGCTATGGAAGGAAGAGGAATACCTTGTTGGTTGGTGGGGAAATTAAATGAGGTAATGTGCATAACATAATGGCACTCAATGAGAAGCCTGGCACAGAGCAGGCCAAAGAATAATAGCTATCAACTATTTGGTGCTTACTATGTGTAGTAGTGTATGGCAGACATTATTCTCAGTGCTTAATCAGTTATCCTCACAACTATGAAGTAGGTACTATCATTATTCCCATTTTAAAGGTGATAAAACTCAGGCACAGAGAGGTTAAGGAACTTGCCCAGTATCCCTTAGCTAGTAAGTGATGGAGTGGGGTTTCAAACCCAGATCCATCTGACTTTGAAGTCCATACTTTAACCATTACGCAAGTTCTAGTTTTTCACCATTTCTGTGGAAATGGTACATTTCAGTTGCCTTTTATCTTTGTTGCCTATGTATGAGCCATGAGCTATAAAGGCCAAACATGATGGTCTATTCACCTTGGCCTAAACACCTAATAGAATAGGAATAAGGCAAAAGTTCCTAAATAATTTCTATTTTTTAGCTAACAATGACAGCTCCTAGCCATTTGACCATAAGTTCAAAAAGGCTTCTTCATTCGAAACCACTGGTATTCATTCACTTTGTTGTTGTTGTTACGTGCCGCTGAGTCGGACCTGACTCATAGCGACCCCTCCTTGGGTTTCTGAGGCAGTATCACTACGGAAGTAGATTGCCCAACCTTCCTTCTGAGGAGTGGCTGGTGGG
>NW_006921641.1:10883088-10894907 GCF_000298275.1 Orycteropus afer afer
GACTCATAGCGACCCCTCCTTGGGTTGCTGAGGCAGTATCACTACGGAAGTAGATTGCCCAACCTTCCTTCTGAGGAGTGGCTGGTGGGTTTGAACCACCAGCCTTCTGGTTAGCAGTCAAATGACTTAGGAATTAGTAATTGTTCTGAAGACATGGCAGCTGCAGAAACTAAAATTTCTGTATACACTAATTGAGGGTACAGGAAAACAGTATAATCTGGTGAAGTATGCTTGAAATTCAAAGCAAATAAAAAGATGACCAGTGTTCAGTTTTAGTTCTAACACTTAGGACATCTCTGGCTTTAAATCAAATAATTGAAGATTTCAGCCCTCAGTTTCCCCCAAATGCAGAATGGAAACAGAACCTCACCAACAGATGAGTGGTTAAATTAGCTGCAGCTGTGCCAGCCTGGCATTAAGTAACTGCTGCCTAAGAATCTTTGAATGCAAAAGAGCAAACCAGAAGGGGACAAGTGCCAAAAAGGAGACACCCACTTGTGTTCCCTTTTGCACTGTGAAGGCAGGGTGTCGACAATGCTCAGTGGGTTTAAGGATAAAATCCTGAACAGGTCTGTTACAGACTTGGGGAACCAGCTCTGTGGTTAACCCTTGCTCAAAAAGTGAAAGGAGAGTCTGGGTTCTAACTAGTTCCAGAATAAAAGAAAAAGGACCTTTGAAACACTGGGAAGTTGGACCAAACCAGAGACTCTCTGAAAATGTAGAAAATAATTTGAACTATCCTTGAAGGCTTTACCCAATTTCTGCTTTCCAGCTACTACCAGCCCAACTCTTGCCACCATCTCTAACCCCAAGCTCTGGAATAATTTGGAGAAGAAGATAGCGGCTGAAGCCTTGAGAAACACTGGCTTCCTCCAGCACCAACATAGATTTCTGAAACCACTATGGAGTTCAGCTAGCTCAAAACAAGAGTGTGCCAACTCGTATCCCTGCCCCAAAAGGGCAATGGTAATGGTTGGGCATGTGCTCTTTGCCCTACACTGGCATTCTTCAAATGCTTTATAAGTCATTTAAAAAGAATACTGCCTACCCATAATTCCCTGAAGATTCCCTGGTTTAAACAATTCCTCGGTTATGTGCCTTTCTGTAATGGTAATCTGTTGGAAAGTTGGCTATGCAACTGGAAAAATTATGATCATCGCAATTAGAAACCAGCATTAATAAATTCACAGAGAACTTCATCTAACAGTTTAACTTTGAACTAATCTATAAATAACACTAAGTTTTTTTAAAAAAATGAGTAGTTGAAATTTTTCATGTACCAGATTCTCACAGCTCTTACACAGATAAGTTTCTGTACTTTTCAAACTCTCCTATTCATCCAATCATACACTGCCTCTAACACCTGCTAAATCACATCCCTTGCTCGTTAACCCACAATCACTATTTCATTCTACTATATGCCACCTCCCTCCTTCATTTTTCCCCTTTTAACATTTCATGTGTCCCCTTCCATGTTCAAGGAGTTCTGGTGGTGCAGCGGGTAAAGCTATTCAGCCACTAACCAAAAGGTCGGCAGTTTGAACTGACCAGCAGCTCCATGGGAGAATATGAGGCAGTCTGCTTCCATAAACACTTACAAGGTTGGAAACCTTATGGGACAGTTAGTTCTACTCTGTCTATAAGATCGCTCTTAGTATGAGTTGACTTGGTGGCACTGGGTTTGGTTTTCCATGTTCACTTAATTCAGTTCTCTGGATATATGTGTATGTAATATTTGTATGTTCTAGACACTAGTGCTTGACTGAAAAAAAAAAAAAGCCACCACATATTTAGAGGGTACCTCCTTTGGGCTCAGTTCTTTGTTAGGAATAATGGGCAGGAATTTATAAAAGCATATTTGTGTGACTATGTGCATTGCATGAGCATAAGAATGTGTGGGTGGTGATCCTGTAAAGGTGCATAGGTGTGCTTTCCTCTAAACTGTTCCCTCGGCAGCCCAACACCGTGGCTGAATGACCTGGGGGAAAGTGTTTTCAACATCATGTCTCCAGAGAGACATTAACATGGCTGGACAGGGATCTGAGGCATCCAAAGGGGCATCTGCTGCAGCCTAAACATTCAGGAAGCTCTGTGCACAAGATGCAAGGCCTAGCTTTTTTTTTGGGGGGGGGGAAGCCTGTGAAAGCCTTCTGGATTATTACCTTGTATTTAACTACATTCTGGCACATGACTGAGCTGCAATGAGCAGATGAGGGACCACTCATCATTAAATATACACTCATTGGTCCACTCACAGTGCCCTGGAAATGCCAGGCATTCTGTACCTAGTTCACATGTCCTCTCTGTCTGCAATGCTCTTCCTCTCCTTGATTTCTGGGAAAAATCCTATTCTTCCTTCAAGGTCATGTTTAGACACCACCTCTTCCATAAGTCTTTCTTCAACCTCCTAGCAGACAGAGCTCAGAGCTCTTTCCTCTCCTCTGGGATCCTCTGGTTCTGTGCATATACTTTTGTTGGAGAACTTATCACATTACATTCTAGTGCTTGGCTCTGCCACTGGACTGTATTCTTCTTGAGGGTATGACATCTTCATCCTTTCTCTACAAACTCCTACCCTCCAAACAGTGCCAGTAGAATGCCTGACATGTAATAGGTTCTCAGCAAATGCCAGTTGAATGAACAACTAACTTTATTCTTTAAATAAATAAATATACCTTAATTTTCTTTAAAATAAAACAAAAAAGTCCAAACTAAAATGAAGGAAACAAAAAAAAATCAACTCCTGAAATGCCGTAACATAGATCAATTCCCTCAGAATGTAAGAATTTCAGATCAAATGATTTCTCCTATAGCCATTCAAGTGAAAAAGAATCTTGTTGATGATGTTAAACCTTTGAAATATGTTCTCCATACCAGTAAAATTTCTAGGCATGAACTAAAGCAGAACTGAAGCTGCCAGACAGTTTAAACAAATCACTGGCGATAACTTCAAACACAGAAAGAAAGGACAAAGGCATTAATGAAAATTACCAAAGATTTCTTCCTCTGCCAGCTAAATTTTTTCCTACTTAAAAAACTCCCATAATCACTATGTAAAAATTCAAAGTGTAAGTCATACAATGGTAAATAATAATGATGCAGGCAAAAACTGCATTAGGCAAATAGTGTCAAGAAGTAAGGTAGAAGTCATGAGCTATCCTACCTTCCTACAACGTATAATGTTGCAAGACATGAGAATTTGGCTCCCAAACTATGAAGAGGACAGAGACCAGAATGGTCCAAGAAATGGAAAATACAAGTGTAAGTGTAAATATTATCTGTCCTAAAAGCTGAACACTCCTCAAAACTCTGATTGGAAACAAACTGTGGTAGCTCAGAGATCCAGAATAGTGGCAGGAGATCCTATTCCAGAAAACTCTTTTGCTGCCAGTAGTTTGAGGGCCATTGTGAGGCATGAAGCGGGTGAGCAACCTTCTTAAGAGCACAGTTTGTATTATCACTGCTTTTTCATTTTCTTGTTATTAAAGTTATACAAGTAGTCATTCTTGTTTTTCTTTTGAAACTCTGTCTTTTCTCCCTGTGTGAGCCTCTTCATCTAAAGTGTTAACTGCATAGATTTATTGTCTTGCTGATCCAAGGCTGATGCAAGTATTTTGTTGCTTATATTTTGAATTTTTGGATTAGGTGAAGGAGAACAATGTCCTATATTTATAAGTTGTTTTATTTCTGCTTTTGTAAACTGAAAGACACTACTCTTTGTCTTTTATCTATTGGAATCTTAAGTATTTTATTGATTATACAGACAGGATGTTAACCTTTCATTATATTTGTGATAGACATATTTTCAGTTTGTTTATTGTTTTTATAATATTTCATATATATTTCAGCTTTCATGGTTGAGTAAGTTACTCCTGATTATATTATTGTTGTTGCTGTTGTGATGTGCCCTCGAGTTGGCCCCGACTCATAGTGACCCCTCCTTGGGTTTCCGAGGCACTATCACTAGGAAAGTGGATTGCCCAACCTTCCTTCCAAGGAGTGGCTGGTGGGTTTGAACCACCAGCCTTTTGGTTAGCAGTCAAGTGCCTTAGGCACTATGCTACCGGAGCTCTTGATTATATCATTAGTAGTTTATATATTTGAGATTACAACTCATGCCTGTGTGATTCCAAAGTCCACATCCTTAAATAATTTGCTGAGCAGCACTAATGGATTTGGGTAAAATAACCTTGACTGATGATATGGAGCCATCATTGGGAATATCAGTTATTATGTTGTTTTTTTTTAAATGTTGTCTTCCGTTTATATATAGCCTGTCTTTTGTTTGCTATTAGCTGTCTTTTTTACTGCTATTAAAGCATGTCTATGCACAGCAACCTCCCTACCTTCTAATTTGCTGTTTCATATATGCTATGGGTATCAAATTAGGCTAAACAAGTTTGCCTGAATAGTATAAAAGAAAATAGCTTAGTGATTTTTAAAATAGGTCTTTAGCTATGACTTAGTCTCTCTCGTATTGAGTCCAGGGTTCAATGCTCTTTTCCAGAGGGCTGTCAGGAGTTTTACCTGGGAAAAGTGGAATTTTTCCAAGGAACTGGGAATATGACCTTCCCATACTAGGCACTTGATAAATGTTTGTTGAAGATGATGAAATACTTTTCTTTAGTTTTCTACACTGCCCAGGAGAAACTTTTCCAGTCAAGGTTAGAGAGATGGAAATTTTCCATATACAGGGAAATAATTAGGATGTTATTTTTATAAGAAAAAAAAAATCATAAAGTGTTCTTTAAGTAGAAAGAACTTGCTATTTTCATTATCACAGAAGTCTAAATATTATAAACCAAAATAATTGTTTTCTACAGAGAAATATGTAATTCACTTTACAGAAAAGTTGGCTATGAAGCATTTGTATCAACTGAATTAAATGAAATGAATCTTTCTTTCTCATTAAGTTCTACTTATAAATTAGTACAATCAAATTTGGCACACTACTCAAAGATGTCCCACAGTTACTTAAATTTATTTAATGAAAATGTCTACTTTTTAAATTAAAACAATAAAAAAAGCATTCCACATAAGTCACCAAATTAAAAACCCAAATATATCTTAAAATCCCATGCACTCACTACATTGAGAGTAGACCTGCAGTAAGGTAAGATAAGTTTTACATATTGCATGATCCTTAGAATTAATCCTACAATCCTTTCTCTTTTAAGGCATATAATCCTTTCTAAAATAAATTATTTTTGTAGGCTGACTTCTGATAGCTTATTAATAATCCTGGGGAAGACTACTCCAGAGCTAATAATGAAAAAAAACTGAACCCGCTGTCACTGAGCCCATTCTGACTCACAGAGACCCTGCAGGACAGAGTACAATTACCCCATAGGGATTTTAATACTGCAAATCTTTATGGAAGCAGACTGCCTCACCTTTTTCCCGCAGAACAGCTGGTAGGTTTGAACCATTGACCTTTTGGTTAACAGTCTAATTCTTTAAGCCATTGTGCCATCAGAACTCCTGTAGTAATAACCTGTTGTTGTCATTATGTGCGGTTGAGTCGGACCCGACTCATAGCGACCCCTCCTTGGGTTTCCGAGGCAGTATCACTATGGAAGTAGATTGCCCAATCTTCCTTCTGAGTAGTGGCTGGTGGGTTTGAACTGCCAGCCTTGTGGTTAGCAGTCACGTGCCTTAGGCACTATGCTACCAGAGCTCCCAAGTATTCCTTAAATGGTCTATGAAAACACTATAATTCACAAATATTTATAATTTGCTTATTCTGTGCCTAATACTTGCCAGTATTTTTTACTCAGCAGTGGGTACAGAAACATAAATCAAATATAAGTAACGTAAGGTCTCAAGAATCTTCCAGTTAGTAGCATACACAGTTAGGTAGAAAATAATTTTAATTTACTGTGATAAGAAGTATTATGCAGCAAAAAGAGTCATACAGGAGTACAAAAGAAAGCATTCTTTGCCTGGCAGAAGGACGCCTAGAAAGGCTTTGGGGAGGAGCTGATACTTGATCCGAATCCTGAAGGAGGTATAGAAGTTAACTAAACAAGATGACTGGCAGAGAAAAAAATTATTTTCTCATATTAAGTCTCTTAACTCTGGGTACATATACTCAGAGAAATACATCTTTATTCACCCTAAAAATATATTTGTAAGCATTAGGAAAAGAAGAGTTACTAAATGTTAGCATTATTTAAACAGGTTTTATCAGATTACTCTAATTTTCTTCTCAGATTAGGATTAGGTTTAGAATAGTAAAGTGACCTAGAGAATAGAGGGTAAGCATTTTTCCTAAAATATAAGTACTCCATGTTAGGAATTGCTCACATATACAACAACTAATTTCACACTTAGTCTACCTCCTCCTGTCCAATGGGGTGTCCTTTGGAACAACAACTGAGCTGCCTATGGCTGACAACCCCATCTGGTGGTTAGCATGGGAAACTATGTGGTAGAGTGTTCCTGTCCCTTTATTTTCTTCTCTAAGGGAAGAATGAATACATTATGCTCTTCCTACTGCCTGTATCTTTCTCCCTCTATAGTTGAGTATCTCTAGCACTTGGCCCTTAAAAAACAAATAAACAAACAAAAATGCTGCCATCGAGTCAATCCCAAACCAAATTCCATCACACATTCTTTAATGACATGGAAAAACCAATCACTAATTTTATATGGAAAGGAAAGAGACCTCAGATAAGCAAAGTACTACTGAAGAAGAAAAACAAAGTAAAAGGTCTCATATTTGCTGATTTCAAAACCTACTATACAGCCACGGTAGACAAAACAGCCTAGTACTGGTAGGATGATAGATAGAGATCAGTGGAACAGAATTCAGAACTCAGAAAGAGATTCACCCACCTACAGGCAGTTGTTCTTTGACAAAGGGCCAAAATCCATTAAATGGGGAAAAGATAGTCTCTTCAATAAATGGTACTAGCAAGACTGGATATCCATTTGTAAAAAAATAAAACACAATCCATACTTCACACTATACACAAAAAAAGAACTCAATTTGGATCAAAGACCTAAATGTAAAACCCAAAACTATAAAGTTCATCAAAGATAAAATAGGGGCAAACTTAGGTGCCCTAATATATGGCATAAGTAGATATCTAGCATTTGCCACTGAAAAAGCAGCAAAAAACAAGGCTCCAGGAATTGACAGGATACCCATTGGGATGTTTCAACAAATGGATGCTGCAGTAGAGGCACTCACTCGGTTATCCCAAAACATTTGGAAGACAACTACCTGGCCAACTGACTGGAAGAGATCCATATTTGTACCCATTCCAAAGAAAGGTGATCCCACAGAATGTGGAAATTATCGAACAATATTATTAATATCTTATGCAAGTAAAATCTTACTGAAGGTAATTAAAAAACGGTTGCAGCAGTATGTTGACAGAGAACTTCCAGAAATGCAAGCCAGATTCAGAAGAGGACGTGGAACAAGGGATATCATTACTGATGTCAAATGGATCTTGGCTCAAAGCAAAGAATACCAGAAAGATGCTTACTTGTGTTTTATTGACTATGCAAAGGCATTCGATTTTGTGGATCATAACAAATTATGGACAACATTGAGAAGAATGGGAATTCCAGAACACTTAATTGTACTCATGAGAGACTTGTACATAGACCAGAAGGCTGTCGTTCAAACAGAACAAGGGGACACTGCATGGTTTAAAATCAAGAAGGGAGTGCATAAAGGTTGTATCCTTTCACCATCCTTATTTAATCTGTATGCTGAAAAAATAATCCAAGAAGCTGGACTATATGAAGAAGAATGTGGCATCAGGATTGGAGGAAGACTCATTAACAACCTACGTTACGCAGACGACATAACTTTGCTCGCTGAAAGTGAGGATGACTTGAAACACTTACTGATGAAGACTGAACACTACAGTCTCAATTCAAAAGTGTATTCATTAATGTTTACCTCAGATCGTTTGAGAAAAGATATATAGTAAGACACACACATGTAAGAACTCTATTACTAGTTCCACTGCCAGCATATGCTCAAACTTTCTGGGCCATCTGGGAAGGTCTTTTATGTCACCTTATCAAGTCTCAAGCATGTTGTCCTGTAAAGTGAAGAGGCTTGACTATATGATCTTTAAGTTACCTCCCAGAAAATTTTTTTATATATGTACATTCTCTGAATCTAGAAATGATTAACAGGTAGATATAGATGGCCAGGAAAAAGAAAAGAAAACAAAGATGCCAGAGGCATATGGGATTCAATGCACAGAGCAGCTAGAAAGAAAAATGATGGTGCTTTTCAGCTAAATACCTATAGCTATTAAAGGCATTAAATAGAGAAAACACAAAGGACTGTTTTCAGTCAGAATCCATCTTGGAATGTCAAAATAGCTTCCTCTAGGTGCCTCAAAAAGAAAAAAAAAAAAAAGTTACATTTCCTTTGAAATATTTCCATTTCTCCAAGTTGCCTATGACATTATCCAAAAGAAATGTGTACACTAACCTGTCTTATATTGCTTCAATTTTGAATCTATAAAATGAAGAACATAACATTGACCTCTCTTGCCAGAGTGTTGCATACTTTGTTTAATATGGCACTTTAAGGCCTTCAGTTTAAAGACACTGGAGAAGTACAAAGTATCATTATGTTAATTACTATTATTATAAGGCTCCAGAGCCTAGACCAACTGTATTCTAATGTCTAATGTAAAAGCAGTCATCAATGACCTAGGAAGGTGATCTGCCAGCATCACATACAGGCTTCTTGCCCTTAGAGAGGTGACAGATTGGGCTATCTTGAAGGGCCACACACAATAGGCCTACAAGGCTACAGTGACGTGGACTTTGATAATACTGTTGGAGTCTACTCTTCTCTGTAAATCTGTACAAGCGTAATTCTTATCCTAGGAGAGGAAATTAAATTATTCACAGAATTCAAATAAAAGATAGACTGTAGAAAGTGTAAAACTTAATCACAGATGTATCTGGAGAAAACTAAGTAATGACTCCAGAAGTAGATTGCCCAGTCTTCCTTCTGAGGAGTGGCTGGTGGGTTTGAACCGCCAGCCTTCTGATTAGCAGTGAAATGCCTTAGGCACTGTGCCACTAGGCACTACACTCCTTTTCTTTCTTTTTTTTTTTTTTTTTGATGAGTTCACTTCAAGGCAGAAGTTCTCTCACTTTAGCATGTATACAACCACTCATGAAGCTTGCAGAAGAGCAGATGTCTAAGTCCCAGAGGCACCACTAAGGGATAAAAGGGTGTGGACTATACCAGGTGACACTGTCAGAGGGGGTGTTAACAAAATGTCTAAAAAAGTTTTGTGCAGTATTTCACCAGAATTTTTTTTTTTAATAAAAACATACCAGTAGTTAGTTATAACAACAAAAACACTTTTTGTAAGTCTAGCTTACTTGTGTCAATGTATAATCAAGGCTAAAACTCTGTGAAATTTACTTTTTGAACCTTATAACGCACTCTGTTCAGAGCTGTAATTATTATTCACTTACAATGATACTTCAAATCACATGGTTTTATCTGCATGTGCTACAGGACATACTACACCACACACTGTTGCTTTTCTTGCTGCCAATGTTTTTATAGTTGCTAATTTTATCAAATTTTCTGGCATTTCAGCTACAATATTGTGGTAATTAGTATTTGTGAACTTTTATCAGTAACTTTTTTGAGAAAGAAGTAGTAATTAAAAGGAGAAAAAGCAAAAGGCTTCCGCTTACTTACTAATAATGTTATAATTCAACTTAGAAAGATTTTACCAAACAATTTTCACAGAATCTGAGAGCTCTGGTGGCGTAGTGCCTAAGGCATTTGACTGCTAACCAGAAGGCTGGCAGTTCAAACCCACCAGCCACTCCTCAAAAGGAAGATTGGGCACTCTACTTCTGTAGTGATACTGCCTTGGAAACCCAAGGAGGGGTTATGAGTTGGATCTGACTCGACGGCAGTGAGTTTGGTTTTTTGGGTTTTTTTTAATTCACAGAATCTAAGAAATATTACATTTAAGTAACTTACAACTCTATCACATATTATTCTATGAATTATGTTGAGAATAAACAATACAAAAGATTCTGTATAATCTACTACAGGAGGAGGTCCATGGTGCGGGTGGCGGCTGAAACCATGAGTTACTGCGAGTTACTGCCCTCGGTGACTCCAAACCTAGTGATGCCACTGTTAAGTCCCAGAAATTCTGATTTGTTAGGTCTGGGGTAAATTCAAGTAATCTGCACTGTTAACAAGTTCCCAAGACTGATGCAGGTGGTTCGCTGACCACACTTTTGAGAAGCCCTGTTTTTTTTTTCTTAATAATGCATTTTATTGAAATATAATTTATGTACAGTGAAATACACAATACTAAAGTGACATGGGCCAATGCATTTTTTTTTTAGCAGTGTTCCCTCCCTTCTCCGCCCACCCCTGGCAACCAACAAAGAAAGCTTCCCTCCGAATATAAACTTTTCCTTGACCCTCCATAACAACGAACTAACAGTGTATTTGTCCTTCTGTGATTGACTTATGTCACTCAGCATAATGTCTTCTAAGTTCATCCATATTATGTGGTGTTTTGCAGACTCTACATTATTCTTTAGTGCTGCATAGCATTCCATTATGTGTACATACCATAGTTTGGTCATCCATTCTTCTGCTATGAATCTTAGAGATAAGTCCCTTGCCAGATATGTAATTATCAGCAAATATAAACTTGTTACTGTCATTTTTGTTATGTCTTTTTTCATGGTGTCGATTTCTTTGTTCCATATAATTTTATATGCTGAGCTCATTTTGTTTATGAATCATGCTATCACTTCCTTCATTGCTATTGTTTTAGTATTTACTGAATATGCTGGTCCTCTTTTCTGATGTGAAGGTTTATCATTTTTCTTTGAGGTTACCCTGTGATTTATAGTTTTCTTCCCAAGTTTAGAACAGTCCATTCTATCTTGTAGTTGTCTTGACTTCCCTACCACCTAGAAGTTCTGTAACAACAGTTTTTTCCCTCTTTTTGGTTTGTAGTTGTCCTCATTTGTCAATTGATGTCTCTGGTTCTCTGTTCACAATCTTGTAGGCTTCTTTACTTTGGAAACTTCCATAGCTGGGTTGGTGTTCTGGTTACCTAGTGCTGCTCTGACAAGAATATACCACAAATGGGATGGCCTTAACAAACAGGAGTTTATTCTTACAATTTGGAGGCTTTAAGTCCAAGTTCAAAGTGCCAAGCTCTAGGGGCTAAGTGAAAGCCCCTCAACCTTGGGTCCAGCTCTGCCTCCTGCTCCCAGCCCACTAGAGCTAGAGGTGTTTCTTCACTCAGACAGCTGCTGGCTGCTGAGGCTGAGAAGCCCCAAGGTTGACAAGTAAAAAGGCACAGTCCAAACCACACAGCAGGCTAGTAACTTAAGTCCATTGTAAGTCCCAAGATTGGCAGAGCATAGCAGGTTGCTGAGCAATGACATGGCTGCATGCAGGGTCCAAGCATGCCACAAGCTAGAGACCATTCCCCAAGGCTTCTCCTTATATACAGGAAGTAGACCATATTCCCTAAGGCAGCTACTCAGCTGCTCACAGTCGATTCTACCATGGAGTTGGTTACCAGTCTCATCATGAGGAATACTACATCCAGCTGCCCAGCCACTCAACCAGGCCCAGCCAAGGTGACATACAAACATAACTACCATTGTAGGTTTCTAGGTTATATCATCATGTGTGTTAATGGTCAGCTGTTGTTGGCTGTTGTTTCCCTGTCGAAAGGGCTCCCTTTAGCATCTCTTGTAAGGTTGGTCTGGTTTTAACAAATTCCCTTAATTTCTGCTTATCTGGAAATGTCCTAATTTCATCATCA
>NW_006921641.1:10895697-10920119 GCF_000298275.1 Orycteropus afer afer
GTGGCTGGTGGGTTTGAACCGCCAGCCTTCTGGTTAGCAGTCAAGTGCTTTTAGCCACTATGCTACCAGAGCTCCCGTAGATTTTGTATCATTTCTAATTTTTCATTTATTTTGTCATTTTGTTCTTGTACTGTCTTTCAAAATTGTTCTAGGGTTTTCTCTGTGTTTTCCTTGATCTGTCTCTCATTCTGTTGAAGATACCTAAATATAATTCTTTTGACTTCCTTATCAGGGAGTTCCAATGCTGCATCTTCCTCAGGGATGTGTTTTGAGTCTGTATCCTGGTCCCTCATTTCTTTTGCTTTATCTTGCTTCTTTGTGTGGATTGTGATGCTCTGTTGTCTCTGAGGCATTCTGATGTTTTTGTATATATATTTAATTGATGATTGTATGTTGGAGTGACTTGCCCATGATTTTCATCTTCTTCGTATATTATATATGCAAACAGGGTGCTGCGCTCCTCTATTTGCTAGTTGACAGCACTTAGACCCTCACCACCTGTCTCCTTTCCTGTTGTCAGCCTCTCGGATGTCCCTGCTGACCTTGGCAAACATAGCCTATTCTTAGGTCCCTGGAATCCTAATGAGAATGCTATCACTTTAAAATCCAAAATGGTTGCCACTTGTAAAGATTCAAAATGGCTGCGTCCTCAGTCACTTTAAATATCCAAAATGGCCACCACTTGCAAACATTCAAAATGGCTGTGCCCTCAGTCACTTTAAATATCCAAAATCGCTACTGCATATAAATAAAATGGCTGCACCCTCCAGGTAGTGGAAAGTGCACAGCTCAGTCAGTCGCCCCCCTTCCTGTTTCCCTTCCTAGTCATAGGCCACCAGCGCAGTCATCCCTGCAGCCATTGGTGACCAGGGCTGATCTTTAGGTCAATTCTCAACACCACTTGGAAATATTCAGGCTGTTGGTCCCATTAGAGTAGCTGACAGTCCATAGCTCCGACCATCTCTGTACTCACTTTTTTCATTCAGGTTTTTCCACTAGTTGGTGCCTAATCCACTTCTGTATAGTTCCTTTCAAAGCTTAGGGCTCCAGGATTATCTTCTGTATCTCTGTCAACCGGTTTTTCTTTTATTCATTGAAGAGGGTCTGTGTTGCTTGTCTGGCTATTCCTCCATCTTACCGGAAGTCCGAGAAGCCCTGTTTTAGGGTTCCAGAAAGCCAACTAAGAGAATAACAAAATTCTGATTCAATATATTCAAGTAAGATTTCAAGGTCTCAAACACAGCAATATCCCTGGAACATATTAAATACTTGTAAACACAGTTTCAATTGAACAGCAATTTAACTGGCTAAGATTTGGACTGCAAATCCCGAAGTCTTGATCAAAATGAAGTTGAACTGAGAAACTGTGTTCTAAAAAGACAACATCAAGAAATCTACATGCAAAAGTAAGATGGGAGAAAAGTCTTTTAGATACCAAAAGTGACTGCTAAAAGTTTTGCATTTACCAGTACACCAACTAGTATCTCAGAGAACCGGTATGGCAAACAAAAGTATTTATATGTCAATGGAAATTCTAATGGCAATTTAATGCCCATTGAAGAAAAACCAGGAACATTCATGAATAAGCATCTTTAAGGAGGAGCATCCAAGGAACAGGATCCAAATGTGTCTTTACATTATTAAGTGCTAAAGTCACAGGGCAGGGGGTAGGGGGCAGGGGATAGGAGTGAAATTTCATTTTCACTTGAACTTCATTCAAGTGAAATGTCATGAAACATTAATGCATCAAAATGTTATCCTCAAAGAATAACACAGAAAACTGCTCAAATGACTGGAAGGTTTTATGACAAAGACGAGTAAGTAAGGATAGAGAAGATGTAGCTGAATGAAGCAGAGATGGCTTTGAGGAACAAGAAAGGAACTACTCTCTTCAACCTCCAACTAAATTAAAGACTGAAGTATTGGCAAGGAATAGCATATATAAAACTCCTTGGAACAATCAACAGTCAAATCAACTGGGTCTGCAATCAGGACTCAACGCCTAGTAGCAGTGCCCCTTTATTTGTTCTTAAGACTCAGCTCAAATCTCACTTCTTCTGTGAAGCCTTCCCTTCCTTACCACAGCAAAAGAAATTTCCTAGTGACTTCGATACTGGTTTTTGTATTCATTCTTTCTAGTGTCATGTTATTTTTACCAACCCAAACGTTGATATATCTGTTGGTGTGATAGCATCATTTCAGAGCGGGTGATTAACATCATCCACCCTTGGCTGTCTCTAGTTCTCACTGTCTCCATTCCTACCTCCCTAACCACAAGCCCCTGACACCTCCACTGGAGAGCCTGTGAAATCTTCCAGCTCCTCATTCCAGTTTACCTCCTATAATTTCTGTTCCCTCACCAAACCCAAAAAAGGCTGAGGCTAGACTTGGGGGAGGCAACAGATTCCTTGAAGCTGAGGGACCTCGTACCTGTAGGAGGGCTGGCTGAGAAAGAAATAAAGCTACCATCAAGGCCATTACCAAGAGTACAGCAATAGTCTTGATAGTTCCATTCAGGAAAACATTTTAAACATGCAAGAAAGTTCCAAAGTCCAACTAGACCCATTGCATCTTATGTGGCAGGTCCACGGTTCCAGTCAAGGTTTATAGGGTAGAGAGATGCTATGTCATATGTTCATTCATATTTTTAGACTAAAAACTTAATAATTAGTCTTACTAATTTTTTTCTTATGATTTCTAAACACTTTAAAAACTTCAGTACTAGCATTTTATATTAACAAGAAATAAATATACTAGTACTGACACATACTAATAGGAATTTACCTCTCTTCTCTTGAGAACCTTGATCCAGGTTTTTTAGCATCCTGGGTTGTTTACATGTTGCTCTTCTGTGAGCTCCCTATGAGCTAGGACCATATCTTACATAACTTTGATTCCCAGTGCCCAGTACGGTGCTTGAGAACATTGTATATATTCTATAAATATTGGTTGAACAGAGGAGGCTTAAGATGAGGGTAAATGTCAAAAGACCTGAGAAAAAATATAATCTTCCAAACTTTTGAAAAACCAGAAATGCGTGTTTCAATTAGACACTTTAATTTAACACCTACTAATCTTAGATTGGGAGCTCTGGTAGCATAGTGGCTAAGGCACTTGGCTACTAACCAGAAGGCTGGCGGTTCAAACCCACCAGTCACTCCTCGGAAGGAAGACGGGGCAATCTACTTCCGTAGTGATACTGCCTAGGAAACCCAAGGAGGGGTCGCTATGAGTCGGGTCCGACTCGACGGCACATAACAACAACAACAACAATCTTAGATTAGATATAAATCCTAAGGCCCTTAGAAATCTGTTTAACAACTTGGGAATGATCTGCTTTAATGTGTTCTAAAATATCAATTCCTAATGAAAGGTACATAACTCCTTTTTGAGACAAACTTAAGAGTAAACTGTAGCCCAAAAGAATTGAAAACATATGTCCATACAAAAACTTGAATAAGAATGTTCACTGCATTATACATATTAGCCAAAAAGCAGAAACAACCCAAATGTCCTTCAACTGATGAATGGATAAACAAAATGTACTTTATCCATATAATGGAATGTTATTCAGCCATAAAAAGGAATTAAGTACTGATATATGCTACCACATGGATGAACCATGAAAACATTATGCTACGTGAAAGAAGCCAGACACATGGAATGCCCAGAAGAGGCAAATCTGTAGAGATAAAAAAATAAGATTAGTGGTTGACAGGAGCTGTGAGCAGCAGAGAATGGGGGACTGGTTGCTAATGGTATTGGGGTAACGAAAATGTTATGGAACTAGATAATGGTGACAGTTACACATCTCTGTGAATATACACTAACAACCACTGCATTGCATACTTTAAGTGGGTGAATTTTATGGTATGTGAATCACATCTCAATAAAGCTGTTATTAAAAAACAAAAAGAAAATCAGAAAAAAAAGTAAACTGTAAGATTCCTAGAGTTGTTTCTCAAGCTAGAGTGACATATACTAGTTACTAGAATACTATATATAAAACTAAACCAAACCAAACTCACTGCTGTTGAGTTGATTCGACTCAAGTGACCCCTCCTTGGGTTTCCGAGGTGCTATCTATGGAAGTAGATTGCCCAACCTTCCTTCCAAGGAGTGCTGGTGGGTTTAAACCACCAGCCTTCTGGTTAGCAGTCAAATGCCTCAGGCACTACACTACCAGAGCTCCTATACTATATATGGTTACTAGTTACTATATACTACTCATGCGACGTGTGTCAGAGTAGAATTGCACTCCATAGGTTTTTAATGGCTGATTTTTTTAGCCTTTCTTCTGAGGTGCTCTGGGTGGACTCACATCTCCAACCTTTTGGGTAGCAGCCAAATATGTTAACCATTTATCTCACCCAGAAACAGAGTGATGAATGGACCCCTTTTGAAAAAAAAAATTCCCATAAATCATCATTGTCAAATAATTCCTATAAATTAGTGATTTTCTATAAATCAGCAATAAGTTATTTAAAAAATAGAAAACTGTACACTAAAAATAATAGCTATAAATATAAAACCTAGGTATAAATGCCTTCTACTTATAGCAATCGTTTTCCTACAACTATAACATCAAAAGAAGCTCTGATGGCATAGTGTCTAAGGCATTTGACTGCTATCAGAAGGCTGGTGGTTCAAACCCACCAGCCACTCCTTGGGAATGAAGGTTGGGCAATCTACTTCTGTAGAGATACCTCAGAAACCCAAGGAGGGGTCGCTATGAGTCGGATCCAATTTGACAGCAGTGAGTTTGGGTTTTTTTGCATAACATCATAACAAATGAATAAACTAAATACAAATATGCAAAATCAAATGAAAATTAAAACATTAAATTAATAGATGAATGATGTTGTTTTGCTGAAATTAACATGAATGTGGTTCCTACATCAGCTCTTTTCAATTTAGTGTCTTGCTAATATCCAGTATCATAAATGATTCAATTGTTACATTATTTTTCTCTTGCTGAACTATGCTCATCTTTCTTCCCACAGCATGTTCTGACATCATTCGCCCTTTCCTTGATTTAAAGGTATTGTTCATATAGTAGGTCCACTCTGCCCTTCTATCATCAGCCCATAAGAACTAAAGGATAAAGGAGTACTGCTGGATGCTACTGAGATCACTCTCTCAATGAAATCATATCAGTATCTGCTTG
This sequence comes from Orycteropus afer afer, assembly GCF_000298275.1. NCBI lineage: Eukaryota > Metazoa > Chordata > Mammalia > Tubulidentata > Orycteropodidae > Orycteropus > Orycteropus afer. The sequence continues at coordinate 10,900,865 of NW_006921641.1, forward strand.
GTTGTAATGCTGTCACTTAGATGTGCTTACCCCATAAGCCCAAATGGGATTCCAAATATAAGACGAGTTTTCATTTTTCCAATGAAGATATTTTTTAAAGGGTTTGACAAATTGAATATATAATCTTATAGTAGCATAGATAGCATTGTTAAATGTATACTTATAATACTTATTAAGTTTAAATACATATATTAAAACCTTATATGTTTGGAAATTATGCTTTTTGTACTCTTATATTACATTAAACATTTTTATTCAACTTCTTTATGTGTCTTTAACACTGGTATCTTGCCATTGTTGTTGTTGTTACGTGCTGTTGAGTCGGACCTGACTCATAGTGACCCCTCCTTGGGTTTTTGAGGTAGTATCACTACGGAAGCAGATTGCCCCATCTTCCTTCCGAGGAGAGGCTGGTGGGTTTGAACCGCCAGCCTTCTGGTTAGCAGTCAAGTGCTTTAGGCACTACGCTACCAGAGCTCCTATCTTGCCATTATTAGAACCAATTTTTGAATCATCTAACATAGTGTTCATCGAAGTGTTCTGAGACACAGTACTTCTTAATCTGAATATAACTATGCCAGCTCTGGATATCTCAGGCTTTAAGTGCTATCTGCAAATATTAGGACAGTGAGATTTTTTCAATCATCCTGGAGGTGTATATTCATAACCTTATAACATAACCACTGACTGATCTTTTAATATAACATTTAAAAGCCTAACTACAAGGCGGGAGCTCTGGTAGCATAGTGCCTAAGGCACTTGATTGCTAACCAGAAGGCTGGCGGTTCAAACCCACCAGCCACTCCTCGGAAGGAAGGTTGGGCAATCCTACTTCCGTAGTGATACTGCCTCGGAAACCCAAGGAGGGGTCGCTATGAGTCGGGGCCGACTCGACGGCACATAACAACAACAACAACAATTACAAGGCACTTACCCATACCTGTTGCCATCAAGTAGATTCCAACTCATAGCAGCCCTACAGGACAGAGTAGAATTGTGCCACAGGGTTTCCGAGGCTAGAAATCTTTGCAGAAGCAGATTGCCTTCTCTTTCTCCTGCGGAGAGGCTAGTGGGTTCTGCTGACCTTTTGGTTAGCAGCCAAGCTTTTAATGCTGTGCCACCAGGGATTTTTTTTTTTTTTTTTAATTTATTGTGCTTTGGGTGCAAATTTGCTTTACATTTAACAACTCATGTACATTGACTTCATGCCCTGATTACCATCCCCGACCATGACAAACTCTCCTCCCCTTCCAGCCCTGTGATTAAGCCCTTCTTAACTATAAACTCCTGTCTGTTCAGCTTTCCTTCTATGCAAATACTGTCTCTTTGGTGCCCCACAGCTGACTGCTCTAAGGGGGGTGTATCTCCCTAGAGCAGGTGGGTGCATTGCCTTGGGACAGGTGTTCTGCATGTAGGTCTTTCTACTGTTGGACTAAGAGCCAATCCAAAAAAGTGAGTCCAATTCTAGGCCCAAAGGGTAATATCCATGGCTATAGTCTTGGGGGTTCCACTAGACTCTACCCGATCAGTAATTCTGGTCATTTTTGTGTTTTTGGATTTTGTTCCACATTTTTCCTCACACTTTATCCAGCACCTCCAGGTTTGATCATTTTCTGAGAGATTGGCATTGGTAGCCGGGCACCATTTAGTTCTTCTGGTCTTGGGGTCCATCATATCTTTGGACTAATTGTTTCCAGATGCCTTTGATTTTCTTCACTCTTCTTTGCTTCAGATGAGACCAATAGTTGCATCTTAGATGGCCACTCGAAAGCTCTTAAGACCCCAGTTGCTACTCACCAAAATAGGTCATGGAACAAGATTTTTAAGTACTAAGTTGTGCCAATGGAGCTTGGTGTCCCTCGAGACTATGGCCCTGAGTCGGCAGGCCTACTGATTCTCTCTCGAGGTGTATGATTGTCTCTGAGAGGCTACTCCAACTCTTGTTTTCTGTTGCTTCTGTAATGTGTGTGGCTAGTTTTGCAGCACAAGTGCATATGTAAATTATCTTCATCTAACTCTGTCTTTGGTCTAGAGTACATTCCTGTTTGCTGACCCTCACCTGATCTTCTGACTTGTCTATGTATTTATCTATGGCCTGGTGTTTGGTGTTAGTGGTAATGCAGTATTGTGCATATACTATTATTTGCCTCTGTTGTTTATATCTTATGTGAGTGTTTCAGTGTCCTTCCTTTCCCCAGTGTCATCATGCTGGTCACAGACTCTTTCCATACCATCCCTGCCCTCAACCACATCAACATGTGACCCCCGATTATTAGTCTGAAATTTTTCCTCCCCTTCCCTCTCAACCTCAGTAACCTACAAAGTGAGTTTTGTTCCCTAAGTAAACCTTTCCTTGATTTTTTATAATAATGGGCTCATATAATATTTGTCCTTCTACGACTGACTTATTTCACTCAGCATAATGTCCTCCAAATTCATCCATGTTGTGAGATGATTCATGTATTCTTCATTATTTTTTAATAGCATAGTATTCCATTTTGTGAATGTACCATAGTATGGTTATCCATTCATCTGTTGATAGGCATTTAGGTTGTTTTCATGTCTTTGCTATAGTGACTTGTGCTGTGATGAACATGGGTGTGCACATGTCTGTTCGTGTCCTGTCTCTCACCTCTTTAGGATATATTCCTAGTAATGGAATTGCTAGATCAAATGGTATTTCTATTTTCCGTTTTTTAAGGAAATGCCATACCATTTTCCACAACTGTTGTACCATTTTGCAGTCTCATTAGCAGTGTATGAGAGTTCCAATCTCTCCGCAACCCTGTCAGCATTTGTTATTTTCTGTCTTGCTGAACATTGCTATTATTGCTGGGGTGAGACGATATCTCTTTGTTGTTTTGATGTGCATCTCTCTAATGGCTAATGAAGGAGCTCTGGTAGCACAGTGCCTAAGGCATCTGACTGCTAACCAGAAGGCTGGCGGTTCAAACCCAGCAGCCACTCCTTGGAAGGAAGGTTGGGCAATCTACTTCTGTAGTGATACTGACTCGGAAACCCAAGGAGCATCGCTATGAGTTGGATACAACTCTATGGCAGTGGGTTTTGGTTAATGGCTAATGAAGGAGCTGTTGTGGCAAAGCGCCTAAGGCATTTGACTGTGAACCAAAAGGCTGGTAGTTCAAACCAACCAGACTCCTGGTGGAAGGAAGACTAGGAAACCTACTTCTGTAACGATTTACCACCTCAGACACACAAATGGGGTCACTGTGAGTCAAAATTGACTCAATGGCAATGAGTTTGCTTTGTTTTTTTTTTTGGTAATGGCTGATGATAGTGAGCATTTCCTCATGTGTTTGCTGACTGCCAGTATATCTGGCAGTGAAATGTCTGTTCATTTCCCTTGCCCATTTTGAATTGGATTGTTTGTCTTTTTGGTGTTGAGGTGTTGAAGTTTTCTCTAAATTTTGGAGATGAGTTCTTTGTAAGTTATGTCATAGCCAAATATTTTTTCCCAACCTGTAGGTTCTCTTTTTACCCCTTTTGGAGAAGTCTTTTGATGTGCATAGAATTTAATTTTTAAAAGGTCTCAGTCATCTAGCTTCTCCTCCACTCCCTGTGCATTTTGGGTTACGCTATCAAGTCTATTTATGCCGTAAATTAGCGCCCCTAACAGGAGCTCTGGTGGTGTTGTGCCTAAGGCACTTGACAGCTAACGAGAAGGCTGGTGATTCAAACCTACCAGCCACTCCTTGGAAGGAAGACTGGACAATCTACTTCTATAGAGATACTGCCTTGGAAACACAAGGAGGGATTGCTGTGAGTCAGAATTGACTCCACAGCAGTGACTTTGTTTTTGTTTGTCTTTAGATTTGCCCCTATTTTATCTTTGATGAACTTAATAGTTTTGGGTTTTATATTTAAGTCTTTGATCCAACTTGACTTTGTTTTTGTGTATGGGGTGAGGTATGGGTCTTATTTCATTTTTCTGCAAGTTGATATCCTACTTTGCCAGCACTGTTTGTTAAACAGGCTATGTCTCTCTTCCATTTAATGGGTTTTGGTCCTTTGTCAAAGATTAGCTGTCCATAGATGGATGGATCTATTTCTGGATTTTCAATTCTGTTCCATTGGTCTATTTGTCTGTCATTGTACCAACACTACACTGTTTTAATTACTGTGGCTGTATAGTAGGTTTTGAGATCCGGGAGTGTGAGCCCTTCTACTTTGTTCTACTTCTGCAGTAGTGCTTTGTTATCCAAAGTCTCTTTCCTTTCCATATGAAATTAATAATTGTTTTTTTCATATCCTTAAAAATTGCTGATGATATCTGGATCAGGATTGCATTAATATGTAGATTGCTTTGGGTAATATTGACATTTTCACAATATTCAGTCTTTCTGTCCACAAACAAGGCAAGTTCTTCCATTTACGTAGATCCCTTGTAGTTTCTTATAGTAGTATTTTGTAGTTTTCTTTGTATAGATCTTTGTGTCTCTGGTAAGATTTACTCCTAAATATTTTATCTTTTTGGTAGCTACTGTAAATGATATTGTTTCCCGTCTTTCTTTTTCAGAGGCCTCTTTTTTAATGTAGAGGAATACAACTGAATTTTGTATGTTGACCTTGTATCCTGCCACTTTGCTGTACCTTTGTATTAGTTCCAGTCATTTATTTTTGCTGAGTTGGGTTTTCAATGTATAGGATCAAGTCATCTGCAAATAGAGATAGCTTTACTTCCTCTTTGCCAATGTGGATGCCTTTTATATCTCTTTCTTGCCTCATTGCCCTGGCTGTTGTTGTTGTTATGTGCCATCGAGTTGGCCCCAACTCATAGCGACCCCTCCTTGGGTTTCTGAGGCAGTATCACTATGGAAGTAGATTGCCCCATCTTCCTTCCGAGGAGTGGCTGGTGGGTTTGAACCGCCAGCCTTCTCGTTAGCAGTCAAGTGCCTTAGGCACTATGGTACCAGAGCTCCCTTGCCCTGGCTAGGACTTCCAATATAATGTTAAATAGAAGTGGTAATAGAAGGCATCATTGTCTGGTTCCCATTTGGAAGGAGAATATTTTGAGTCTTTCTCCACTAACAATAATGTTGATCATTGGCTTTGCATAATATGCCCTTTCTTACATTGATGATTTCCCCTTCTATCCTTATTTTGCTGAGAGTTCTGAATAGGAATGGGTGTTAGATTTTATTGAATGCCTTTTCTACATCAATTTATATGATCATATGGTTCTTTTGTTTTGTTTATGTGGTGGATTACATTGATTGTTTTTCTGATGTTGAACCATCCTTGCATACCTGGTATGAATCCCACTTGGTCATGATATATTAATTTTTTGATATGTTGGATTCTGTTGGCTAGGATTTTGTTGAAGATTTTCGCATCTATATTCATGAGGGATATTGGTCTATAGTTTTCCTTTTTAGAAGTGTTTTTCCCTGATTTTGGTATCAGTGTTATGCTTGCGTCATGAATTTGGGAGTATTCAATCTTTTTCTATGTTCTGGAATAGTTTGAGTAGTATAGGTGTCAACTCTTCCCTGAATGTTTGGTAAAATTCTCCAGTGAAGCTATCTGGGCCAGGACTTTTTTTATGTGTGTGGGAAATTTTTTTTATAACCTGCTCAATTTCTTCTTTTGTTATGGGTTTATTCAAGTATACTATCTCCAACTGGGATAGTTTAGGTAGGTCTTGTGTTTCTAGAAACTTCTCCATCACTTCTAGGTTCTCAAATCTGTGGGAGTACAGTTCTTCGTAATATTCTGGTATTATCTTTTTTTATTTCAGTTGGTTCTGTTGTAATGTTGCCCTTTACATTTACTATTTGTGTTATTTGCATCTTCTCTTTCTTTTCCTTTGTTAAATTTTCCAGTAGTTTGTCAATTTTGTTCAACTTTTTGAAGAACCAGCTGCTTGTTTTGTTGATTTGCTCTGATCTTTATTATTTCCTTAATTCTGGATATTGTAGGTTTCTTTTGTTGCTCTTTTTCTAATTGTTGGAGTTGTTGAGGTAGAGTGTTGATTTTGTTTCTTTCTTCTTTTTTGATGTGTGCATTTACTGCTATAATTTGACATCTGACTACTGCTTTCACTGTGTGCCAAAGGTTTTGGTAAGTTGTATCTTCATTCTCATTTATTTCTAGGATTTTTTTTTTTTTTTTTAGTTTTCAAGCAGTGTATTATTCAGTTTCCACATATTTGATATTTTTTCTTTAATCTTCCTATTATTGATTCCTAATTTTATAGCATTGTGATCCAGGAAGATGCTTTGCAGTATTTCAATGTTTTTGAATTTATTGAGGCTTGTTTTCTGTCCTAACATATGGTCTATTTCTAGAGAATGATCCATGTGCACTGGAGAAGGATGTTGTGCTTTTATTGGGTGTAGTGCTCTGTATATGTCTATGAGGTCAAGTTGGTTGATTATGTTAATGAGTTCTTCTGTATCTTAGTTGAGTTTTTTCCTAGTTGATCTGTCCCTCCTTGAAAGTGGTGTGTTAAAGTCTCCTACTACTATTGTAGAGTTGTCTATTTTTCTTTTCAATTAATATTTGTTTTATATATTTTGGAGCACTTTCATTGCATGCACAGATATTAATTACGGTGATGTCTTCTTGGTCAATTGATCCTTTTAGCTTCATATAATGTCCTTCTTTGTCCCTTATGCTGTTTTTTACCTTGAAATCTATTTTATCATAAATTAATACTGCCACTCCTGCTCTTTTTTGGTTGCCATTAGCTTGGTTTATTTTTTTCCACCCCTTAATTTTAATTTTAATTTTTTTATCTTTCTGTCTAAAGTGGGTCTCTTGTAGGCAGCATATCAATGAGTCTTCTTTTCTTATCCAATCTGCCACTCTCTTTCTCTTGACTGGTGCATTTAGTCCATTCACACTGAGTGTAATTAGTGATAGGTATGAATTTATTGCTTTCATTCTATTGCGTTTTTTTGTGCTGTTGTTGGTGATTTCCTTGTTCCAAATATTTTTATGCACTGAGCTCATTTTGTCATCAGGTGTTTCTTCTCTTTTCTTCATTATTGTTGATTTTGTGCTTACTAAGCCCATGTGTTTTTTCGTCTTTCAGCATTTGCTTAGGGGAATTGTTAGTTTTCTTTGTGGTTACCCTGAAGTAAATTCTTATCTTCTTAAGTTTGGAATAGTCAGTTCTATAAAGATATTTTCCTGTCTTCTTCTCCATTTGGAAGTTTTGTAATTAAAGCTTTTATTCCCTTTCTTTGTTTTGTTGCTGGTATCATCTACAGATTGAATCTTTTTTCACTGTGTACATTATTTTATGAGTTTATTTGAGCATCTATTTCTGGTTTAGTTTCTAAGTGGTGATGTCAAGTGTCCTGATTTTAATTTGTTGTTCTCTGTTGTGGTTCTCTACTGGAAGAACTCCCTTTAGCATTTCTTGTAGGGTTGGTCTGGCTTTCACAAATTTCTGTTTGTTTGAGAATGTACTGATTTCAACTTCATAGTTGAGGGACAATTTGGCTGTATACATAATTCTTGGTTGGAAGTTATTTTCCTTCAATGTTTTATCCCATTGCCTTTTTGCCTGCATGGTTTCTGCTGAGAAGTCAGAACTTAGTCTTCTTGGCTGTTCATTGTAGGTGACATTTTGCTTTTCTTGAGCTGCTCTCAGGATTCTTTCTTTGTCTTTGGTTTTGGAGAGTTTGATTATGATATGTCTTGGTGACTTTCTCTTGGAACTATCCTGTATGGGGTTTGTTGAGCTTCGTGGACAGATATCTATCTTCCTTCATGACATGGGAGAAATTTTCTTTTAGCAAGTCTTCCACAATTTTCTTAGTTTTTTTTTTTTTTTTTGGCCTCCTCTTGTTCTGGTATTCCAACGAGGCATATGTTGTTTCTTTTCATGTCATCCCACATAACTCTCAGGTTCTCTTCATTTCTCCTAGTCCTTGTTCTGATTTTTGTTCATACAGGCTGATGTCAAGGGGTTTATCTTCTAGTTGGGAAATGTGTTCTTCAGCCAGTTCTAGTCTACTCTTTTGTCCTTCTACTGTGTTGTCTAACTCTGTAATTTTAGTGTTCATCATCTGGATTTCTAATTGATGTTTTTGTATGAGTTCTAATTATATAGTTATCTAATTTTGTTCTTGAATGGTTTTCCTGAATTCTTTCAGGGTACTGTCTGTCTTCTCATTGATTCTGTTTATGGTTTCCTTAAGATCTTGGAGAGTCCTATACATATACACCTTCTGAATTCCTTCTCAGATAGTTCTATTGCTTGTTCTTCTTCCATGATAGATAATTCTTTAGCCTGGGCTTTTATTTCTATTGTCTTGTCCTGTTTTTTTTTTTTTTTAAGGTTGTCTATTGTTTCCTACACATTTTGAACTTGTTGTCCTTTTCTATTTTTATTTTTGGAGTGGAAGTTGTTGCTTTTAATTGTTTGTTATGTATTGATTTGTTTCACCAAGGTTTTATGTTTTACCATATCTGAAAGTGTGGAGCAGGTGTACTTTTTTGGTTATTAACTTGGTTGTATTGGGTTGCTCTCCAGCTCTCTCTATGTTGGTGGAGTCACTGGTGGGGATGTGGGTACAGGTCTCTGTTCATCATGAAGAGGATGCGGAGTTGGCATGAGCAGTGTTGTCCACCGTCTGTCACTGATTTTGTGGTGTAGGAGTTATTGCTGTTACCTATTGGGTGAAGTGTTCTGCATAATAACTCCTGTTGCTTGGTGGTGATTTAAAGTGTTCCTTCTATTAGATGAGGCAGGGGAGAAGAGGAAAAAAGAAAAAAAAAAAAAAAAGGCACCAGTAGTGAGTACCCATTTTCTGCAATTGGGCTAGATAGTTCAGATAGCTCTGCAGGGACAGGCAGTGTAATTTGTGTCTTCCTGAGCTGTCTACTAATGATGATGTCCTATTGTCAATCAAAGACCCATGGTTCAAAATCGACAGACACCCTAATGGGCAGAGCGCTACTACTTTCTGCTTGTATTGAGAAGCTGCAAAAACCCAGTACCCTGATCCACTCTGTGTTAAAAAGGAGTTGTGGAAGAGTTGAACCCCAGCCCAATACTGTGAACTTGCTCTGGGGCTCTGCCTACTCAAAGGGAGTTTCTCCCTTTCCCCCATTCCTTTCTGGATTCCATGGCAGCCTAAGCCAATGGGGGTCTTGATCTGTTTCCCAGTAAGATTATTTACTCACTCAGCTTCCAAGGTCGCTGCCAAAAACTCCTAGTGTGGGTATTCTGAGTCCCCAATGCCTCTGAGGGTACTGTAACTTTTTCTCCCCCTCCTTTCCTCCAGCAACTTCTTTTGTATTTCTAATACATCCTTTCCTCCTCTGTCTCTCCATCTCCGTTGGTTAGGTGGGTTTGTTTATCTTTCCTAGTTGTTTAATCTGTTCCTTTTCTCCACCTTCACTAAATCTGGTATGTTCGCTTTTCTTTAGTTGTTCATAACTCCAGTATCATTATTTCTACCTGGTTTACCTAGTTTTTCAGGGATTATTACGTTCCTTGAGTGGACAAACATGTGGGTTATAGGTATGATACCATCTTCCCACCACCAGGCCTCCTTTATAAGACAGATGGTACTTGAAAATTATGATGCCTTATACTTGGGAATATTAACTAAATATGTGTTAAATTCCTTAGCCTGTTCCTTTTTGAAAAAAAAAAAAAAAACTGATTCCATCAGGTGACCCTTATAAGCACCCCAAAGCAGCATGAACTAATGCTACTTCAGCCTAATGTCTTCCTCAAACAGCACTCTGTTTTTCAAAATGAAGTAGTGAAGGGTGTGTTCCATAATATGAGGATTTTATAACAAACCAAATATGAGGCGATTCCCTCTTTTCTGAGAGATAATTTTAGAAAAATACTTCTACTTACATTTAGGAATATAAAGATTATCATTGAAATAAAAGTATAGAAGCAAATTATTTTTGCAGATAACTTCTTCATCACTGAGAATAGGTATACTGACCCTTAGGGGTCCACGGACCTTCAGTCTAAACTGTCTAAAGGAGGAGTTTTAAACCTTTAAGAGGTAGGTTGCTACATTTTGTGGATCTTTTGAGCATGCAGAGAAGTGCTATGGGCAGTTGGTTATAGCTAAAAGGTATAGAAAATACACCTGTGCTCAGAAAGCTTACTCTTATATATTCTGACATAATTGATTCACTATATTACTTTTTTTTTAATATTTTTTTTCCAAAATAAAAACAGCTCCTAGGGAGGATTAGTTTATCACTTACAGTGATAATCTGGTCATCCCACCATGTAAACTTTTCCACTCTCTGGTGAGTTTTATAGGCCTCATGATAAATGGACAAAACTATGAAGACCATTAATATCAAAAGGGGTATGATGCCCAAAGAAGCTCTTTTCTCCAAGAAAAAATTCAAACTGAACTTTCTGCCATATTTTTACACAAATACCATGCCCATTATATATTTCTTTGACAAATATGCATACACACACACACACACACACCCTGTGCATATTATTTTTGTAAGCATGCTATGCCATTTTTTATTTTTTCACATGTTGCTGACTTCAATTTTTATTTCTGATCACATGGAAATTTCACTTAATGTCAGTTTTGATTTTATATTACTTGAAAATTAAGCCAGAAGTATTTACTAGCAGGTCTATTGTTGAGCTAATGCACTATACAGCAATCTGTGATTAAGTGTGTCTTTAAGTTGATTTAAGTAGGTAAGTCAGAACAGGTGCATGCAGTTCTTATTTAGCTTACTTCAGTGCAAGAAAAAGTTCGAAACTTTTTCAATGATTTAAAACCTGCACGTGTAGCAAGTGAAGGTGATTATGATAAAGAATTTGCTGTCAGTGGGGTTTGATTCAATCATTTCAAAGCGAGGGCAAATTTATATAACATTAAAAGGCAAGTACAAGTTGTCCATAAGTCAGACATTTGTAAACTGGGGCTGCCTGTAATTATCAACTTAAATTAATAGAAACTAATGCAGTTTCAATTGTTCATTTTCCAAATACTGAGGACTACCAGACTTGATCCATGATTTGTTGACCATGGCTTATATCTGTATTACACAAACATGAACAAAAGTAACATTTCTGGACTATTTTAATACACATAAGCAGGAGATTAAAGAAAATGAACAGAATGATATGCTTTACTTGGATATGGGAGGACAGGTGAATGAGACCAAAATTCACATCTGGAAATGTTACATAAGACAAATGTGGTATACACATGGGCATACTATATCAGAACTAGTTTATTTAATTTCATCATTTTTGCACATTATATGTGTGGGCATGTTATTTACAAGGACACATTATTTGTAAAAAGTGAGATACTTAAGGAAATTCAGAGTTAGATTAAATAGAGAATGTTAAAATTTTTATTTTATTATGGAAGGGACAACATTGTATCATAGTATTTTTAATTATCTTGCTCTCTAAAAATACTGTTTTTGGCAGTCGTTATGTAAATACTTGTTGTTGTTGTTGTTGTTATTTGCCCTCAAGTCAGGCCTGACTCATAGTGACCCCTCCTTGGGTTTCTGAGGCAGTATCACTACGGAAGTAGATTACCTAACCTTCCTTCCAAGGAGTGGCTGGTGGGTTTGAACTGTCAACCTTCTGGTTAGCAGTCAAATGCCTTAGGCACTACGTTACCAGAGCTCCCATGTAAATACCAGTAATTGGTTATTAGTTTTAGATCATTAATTATTGTAGAAAAACTTGACCATCTAGTAGAAACATATGCTTTATCACTCTTTCTTAGTTATCCATGCCTCAAGAGCATCTATCTGGCTGGAGCACACAGGCATAAACAAAGCATTACAAGTCATCTGGAGTCAACCTAAAGAGCTACAGACAGAATCTCCAAGAGAAATTTTAAAATCTCAAATATGTTTACTTCAGCATCTACAAAGTAAAAAAAAAAACAAACCAATATACACACAAAAACCACAGGTATCATTAAAGACCCTAAACACTATTCACCAATCGTTAACTACTACCAGTAACTGTCTTAGCCATTTACTTGATTCAAACACTGCCTTCTCCATCCTCTAGTTTTCTTAAAAGAACCACACCTCTAGAAGCTGTTAACTACAGGTTCCATATCACAGAAAGTAATTGACATAGACAGTAAGTACCAAGAGGTTTTTCATCATTCTCATGTTCTTGTTTCCTGAAGAGTCTTTTCCTACTAGTATGATGAAGAAAATTCTATGGATGATAATGAAATTTCAGTTGCTGAGAGGGTCATCCAATTCAATTTCTGTGTTTTATAGATGAGGGAACTGAAACCCAGAAAGGACAGACTTCACACAGCTGGAATTAGAAGCAGAAACCAGAGCTAGTAAACAGTAGCCCTGACCTCAAGGCTGGTCTCCAGGCCTTACAGCCTTTCCAAGAGAGAAGCACCACTCTTCTCAAGCATCGTCCTATGAGCTCTGCAGTGGATGATATCTACAAACAGGTGCTCTTTTTACTCTTTACAAACTGCACTGTTAACTAAGTTCACCTTAGTTCAACTTCATTACAAGCTCAAACTTTCATCAGAACTTTTGTTAATAGAACTTTCAAATGATCTTTAGAGGAAAGAGACAGGAGTAAATTTGCTTCTTTCTGGCTGTTGTCAGGACAAGAAATGGCTGTATTCCAGCTTTCCTCCTTTTCATCTGTATCACAACATACCTAAAGCATTCTCTTGTTTGTTACAATGAGCCTTGCAAATGGTACTCTTTGCTCACGAGGAAGCCATGTAATATAGTAGATAGAATATAAGACTTGGAAACAGAGAAGGCTGGATTTTTATAATCACTGTACTTTATACTTGCAGTTTAAGTTACTCAGCTTGTCTAAACTATATAGTTTCTTCCCTACTTCATAAGGTTTTTGCAAGGATTAAATGAAGTCATAGATGTAAAGTACCTAGTACAGTCCCTGGTTCATATGAATTCTTCAAAGAAGATAGCCTATTACCAAATGGTATTATAACCACAGACTTAGAGGTTAGAATTTACAACACATATTTTAGGGAGGCATAATTCAATCTATAACAGGAATTGTGCCTCTCAAAAATATGTGTTGTAAATCCTATCCTCTAAGTCTGTGGTTATAATACCATTTGGTAACAGGTTGTCTTTGTTATGTTAATGAGACAAGGTCTATTAAAGATGTGTCTTGAGTCAATCTCTTTTGAGATATAAAATATATTAAACAAGCAAGGAAAGGAAGCAGAGATGGGGGGAGAGAGATGCCAAGCCACAAGAAGACTGACCAGGAGCAGAAGCTCTCTCTGAATTCAACTTCTAGAGCTCCTTGCTTTTTTTTCTTTTTCTTTTTTTTTTTTTTTGAGTTTTGAGCCTCCTAAACTGAGAAATTAAATTTCTGTTTTTTAAATCCATCCACCTGTGGTATGTCTGTTATAGCAGCACTAGATAAATAGTGGGCGGAGCAGCTGGTGAGTCTGAATTGCTGGCCTTAGGGATAGTATCCAAATGCCTTACCCACTATGCCACCAGAGCTCGTTAATTTAGCCCCAGGGTGGAATATATCTAAAGTCTCACACATATTTGATTTAGATGCTTCAAAAGATAAGATTTTGGACTTGGGTTGATTTACAACTTTTGGGATGATGTAATGGGGTGAATGTGTTTTGTATGTGGCAAGGACATGATTTTTGGGGGCCCAAAGGGTAGAATGCTATGGATTGATTTGTGTCCCCAAAAAACATATATTGTAAATCCTAACTTCTATGCTTGTGGTTAAGGAGCTCTGGTGGCATAGTGGATAAGGCATTTGGCTGCTAACCATAAGGTCAGTGGTTTAAACCCACCAGCTACTCCGTGGAAGGAAGACAGAGCAATCTACTTCTGTAAAGATTTACAACCTCAGAAACCCAATGAGGGTCACTATGAGTCTGGAGCAACCTGATGGGAGTGAGTTTTTTGGCTATGCTTGTGGTTATAATCCCATTTGGGAATAGGCTGTCTTTGTTATGTTAATGAGGCAAGATTAGTGTAGGGTATATCTTGAGTCAACCTTTTTAAATTTCTGCTTGTTAAAGCCACCCACTTGTGGTATTTCTGTTATAGCAACATTAAATAACTAAGAGTTCTCTTCTCCTCTCTTCTCCTGTTAAGATGTAGACACATGATTTAACCAGTTAGGTTTCTTTATGTAATTGAAGATAATATATGCCTCTGGTGAAAAGATACTATATAAAACAAAGTATGCTTATTAATCATCAAGATGAGTACCAGAAGGTATTAATTCACTTTATAAAATATGCAAAATACCAATTCACTAATAAATATGCTATGGCTGGAGCTTCTCCTAAGGTGCCAATTTGCTATCCTAAGTGGTACATTAGGGCCAGGGTACCAAGAACAGGTACTAAACCAGTCAGAAAGGAAAGCTTAGTTCTTTATGAAAGATGTTTAGCACTGAAGTAAAAATCCAGAGAGAGCTAATATTCATCCATCAGGAAAAAGGAAACAGCAAGCAGTAAAGGTAGGTAACGTGTTATAGAGGAAAGAGAAATCTAAGCCCTGGAAGCCCTGTGTTTCTAGCTCCACATCTGCTTGGAGTAGTTGTGAGAGCTGGGTAAGTCCCTTAATAGGTTTGAGTATTAATTTTATCTCTGAAAAACAGAGGTGGCAATACCATTCCTGCTCTATGTGGCTTGCAAAGATAATAGTTGAGAATGTACTTTGTAAAGTATGAAGCACAATATTAATGTAAAGTTCAATTATTGTTACCAAGTCAACATGCTAATATAGGAAATGAAAGACTAAAATAAGAGAGCTCCAAAGAGTATTAATAAGACACAAGGATAAAGCAATCACTCTGACCAGGAGGGATCCAAGGAAGTAACAACAAAGGGTTGAGTACTATGTACCTGCTAAAGGGGCAGGGGAGGCCACATCTTCTGACCTCCTCTAACCTCACAAGAGGACGACAGAATCACCATCAGTAGCCTAAGGCCTATTCCTGTGAGGTCAGACAAGCTGCCTCCCTCCAGCCCTTTCATCAACCCTGACACCAACGTTCCTCCTGCAGCACTCACCACCTTTCTGCTGGGTTTGATAATTCACTGCAGTGGCCACACAGAACTCACAGATTATGGGGTTTATTAGGGAAGCACCAGGCTACAATTCAAATTCAGGAAAAATGCTCAGTCTCTCTTAGCCTGCCATCTCTCAGCCTGCCATCTCTCAGCCACTCTCCCAGCAATGCGTGTCTCTCAGTGTCTCTTTCTCAGGAGTGTGTTTCTCTCAGCAGCACATCTTTCTCAGCTAGCAGTCAGAGAAACCTCTTCTGCCTCTAGGAGGCCTCCTTTTGAGCCTGGCAGAGTGGCCAGACTAACCAATCATAACATCAGAATTCTAAGCACTCGGTGAGCAAACTTCCCAGAACATTGCTTTGTGCCACTGCTCAACAGAAATACCACAGGTGGGTAACTTTAATAATCAGGAGCTCCTCAGTTGCTCATAGCAAATTCCACCATGGAGTTTACAAAGACTTATGGCTAGAAAAGCCATACCAGGTAATTTACTACACTGCAATACCCAGGGCCAGCATACTGAAAACACAACTCTATCATCCATGGGTGGTAGGAATGTGAAATGGTACAGCCTCTGTGGAAAACAGTTTGATGGTTCCTCAATAAGTTGAACACCGAACTACATATGACCCAGCAATCCCAATCATAGGGTGTATATCTGGAAGAACTGAAGGCAGGAACACAAACAGAAACCCATACAACAATGTTCATTGCAGCACTGTTCACAATAGCCAAATAGTCAAAATGTGCATTAATAGATGAATGGATAAAAAAATATGTTATATATATACAATGGAATATTATTACTTAGCCATAAACATGCTACAACATGTTACAACCTTGAAACATCATGTAGAGCAAAATAAATCAGTTGCAAAAGGACAAATACTGTATGATCTCACTTATATGAAATAAGTAAATGTAGAGAAACCAAAGATTATTAGAGGATATAGGAGTGGAATGGAGGGGAAAAGAAGTTTTTGCTTAAGGGAATTGAGTTTATGCAAATGGTGGTGGAATGGTTTGGAAAAGGATAACGAGAATGGTTGCACAACTTGAGGAATTTAATAAATGTCATTGAATTGTGCAAGTAGGCATAGTTGAGGCGGCATATGCTTTGTTATACGTATTTTCATCACAATAAAATTAAAATAAATTTTTTTAAACCACACAACTATAGTAATGCTATCATTTTCACTCCGTGCCTTCACAACAGTATGATGGGCCTACTGCTCTCCCAATTCCTATGGTTACAGTGAGCATATTACAAAACTGGAAAATACCTTGCTCTTAGTATTCCAGAATCTAGGTCACAGTGTAATAAGCTCTTGTGAGAAAGCCTCATGATCTGTTTGAGCTGTCCAGCTTTCTCTGGGTGACATGGGACCCACACAGACTACTTTCAGAGATGATCATTCATTGTAAGCAAAGCACTTCAACTGTGCTACATTCACTGTGGCTCCAGATGTCCAGACTCTGGGGTGGGAAGTGGCCCTGCATTTATATTTTATACAGAAAAGATGTGACTGGGCTTGTCTAATCTGCTGTGGCTGGCTCACTGCTGGTTCCCTGACCCATTCCCCAGCAAGTCAAGCTGTACAGCCACTAAGGAGACACAAAATGGGTTGGGTTTTGTCCCTCAAAACATGGTTATGTATGGGGAGGACACTATGGTTTGATGAATTCCTTCAGTGCATCCAGTTTCCTTGGTAACCTAACTATGTACTAAATTGTTTCCATGGCAAAACATGTCCCAGAGTCCAAAAAACCAACATACACATACAAATTGGAATGCAACTAATTAGCGAAGGAGCTGCCCACACTGAAAAAATTATAAGGTTTAAAAACAATCCTGATAACCTTACTGTGGCACCAAAGCAGATGCCTCTGTGGAGTCCAACTTGAAGGGCACTGTATCAGGGAAGGAGAGTCAAACCTGAAAGGTTCCAGGCTAAGCTGTGTGACATTGTTTCTGGGACGAGGCCTTGGTCTAAAAGCCATGGGTCAGACAACCATCAAGTAAAAGTAAATTATTCTTAGGATTCCTAGAAATCTCTTCTAAGAACAGAAATAAGATTCTCAAATTAACAACACAGTTAGATGATCTTACCATTTGGAACTCAAAGAAAAAGAAATTATTGCCTTTTTTAATTGGGGTGATATAATCCCCTTAGGGGACATATGATAATTAATGGTGACACATTAGGCAATCTTGGTCTCAATTATCGTGTGGTTGTTACTCTAGCAGGCAGGGGACAAGGATGCCAAATGTCATGCACGATACACAACAATATGAGTACAATGTCCACGTGGAGAAATGCCACTGGATAAAGGAAGCACTGATGATGCTCATTTTACCAAAAGAATTTTCTAAAATTGACAATTTTAAAAAATTGACAGTATAAATTTACTTCTTACGCTTGTCCTTTCTTCTTCTTAAAAAAAAAAAAATCAAAAGAAAGGTACAGGTAATAAAAAAGAAAAAGGCAAAATAATGTTTCTGAAGTTCTTAATCTGTACAATAATGGTGTTATATCCCAAAGACTCAAGTAAGCAAATGATATCAAAGAAAGTTAAAAAATGATTTGTTACAACGAAGAAGCAGTTTTAATTTCTAAGAAAGAACAAGGCTCCACAAGGCATGTGGGAATGGAGGCGCCACCCTGGAGCTTGGTAGGATAAATGTACCCTGCAGCCTATTACTATGTTAGTTTAGAAGCCTTTGGCCTAAGGTCAGGATCTATGTAGGCCCCAAAGATCTGTGCTTTTCATTCTACAGCTAAGAGTCTTTCCGGTTTCCTTGCATGCAAGCAGTTAAAGATTATATACGGCAAAATCCCTCCTTCAGATCTCAAAAAAAGCTCCAAAATATCAGTCTGGGATGGTGATATCCTCTAGACCTTATTTTGTTCTGCATCTAGTTCAGTTGTGGATCCATACCAGTGTGATGAATAAAGACGACTTCTTAGTTCTAGAACTCCCTTTGGGGGTCCAGGACACCTTTAAAGCTAGACTGAACTGAAAGTCCCAAATCAGCTTTTCTTAAAAGTCCAGGAAATACTAAGGAACGTGATCCATGTAAGATCTCTCTCCAGGTTGAGATCCAAGTCAGGATCAGAATGGATTCACTAGGAGACTAAGGACTTCTAGGCCTTCTAGTTCAGATCAAAAGCCCAGCTCAGCTTTAAAATCCCAGAAAGAGGGCAGTATCTAGAGTCACTCAATAGGCCAGCCACTCAACATTCTGAGGTAGCCCACTGATGATGTATCAATTCTCCTCTTCTCCACAAACACAATATTAAGGTGGTTTGGTATAAAAATAATTCATAGCTCATATCGAAAAACCAAACACAAGTTGATTCTGACTTACAGCAACCCTGTGGACAGAGCAGAACTGCCCTACAGGGTTTCCAGGGCTGTAAATCTTTACAGAAGCAGAGCAGACTGCCACATCTTTCTCCTCCAAAGCAGCTGGTGGGTTCAAACCAGACCTTTTGGTTAGCAGCCGAGTGCCTTAACCACTGTGTCACCAGGGTTCCTTCATAGCTCATAAGTGAGAAGAATCTGTCAGCCTCAGGTTTTAAAAAAGACCAGTCATCACTATAATACCCATATGGACAGTTTCAACCCTGGATCTTGTATCCATGTACACTATAACTACTCCCACACTCAAAAAATATGGACAGACATGATTCTCGTGTACTTTGTTTCCTAATCATAAAATGGTCCTGACAAAGGTCTTAGATTCCTATCAGGTCTTTCTTATTTTTGAGGGCCATGCATAGCAATGTGATCAGTTTTATTTTATTTATTTATTTAAGTTTTTAGCTAAATAAGGCATTGTTCATTTGGCCACAAAAAAGAAATTTTTCCTTCATTTTTCAGACTTACAAATATATTAGCATCTAAATCCTGGATATGTCATTTATCACTAAAGTTCTAAAACAATTGGTGAAGTATGATTAATGTGCTATGAAATATAGACCTTAATTTCTATTATCTATAAAAATATAGCACAGGTACTGAAACAAGGCGGGAGGAAGGGGTGGAACCCAGGAAGTTTAAGCACAGGTACTGAAACAAGAGCAGGAGGAAGGGGTGGAACCCAGGAAGTTTAAGCACAGGTACTGAAACAAGAGCAGGAGGAAGGGGTGGAACCCAGGAAGCCAAAGAGAAGAGTGTTCAGCCAGGGGGCAGTTTAAGCATAGGTACTGAAACAAGGCGGGCTTGTG
>NW_006921641.1:10924039-10933325 GCF_000298275.1 Orycteropus afer afer
GTGGGGCTGGTGCGGGATCGGGCAGTGTTTCGTTCTGCTGTGCATGGGGTCGTTATAAGTCGGAAACGACTCGACGGCACTTAACAACAACAACAACATAAAAATGGAGTGGGATTATCATTCCAGTAAATGTGGAAAAATCTAATAATCGATGTCATGCTAAATTATTTTACTAAATATAGTCAGCTGCTTGTTACTAAGTTTTTATATTTCAGTGATGTAAAACTTTATGTGCACATATTCAAGACAGGAATATAGCACAAAAAAGTAACTTGCAAAGAATTCCATCCAATGGGACCAGTTAATTAAAACTTAAAACTGAACAGTGACTATATCCAATACAGACTTTATTTTTAAATAAGAGTTAAAACAAAGAGTTCCCCAGCTCTGCTGGTTTCTGGATATAACTTTTTTTTTTAAATACACTTTATTGAAATATAATTTATGTACAGTGAAATATACAAAACTAAAGTGATATGAGCCAATGTTTTTTTTTTGGTTTTTGGTTTTTTTTGCAGTGTCCCCTCCCCTCCCCTCTCACCCCTGGTAACCAACAAAGTTTCCTTCCATATATAAACCTTTCCTTGACTTTTTACAATAATGAACTAACACTATATTTGTCCTTCTGTGATTGACTTATTTCACTCAGCAGAATGTCCTCCAAGTTCATCCCTGTTATGTGGTGTTTTGCAGATTCTACATTATTCTTTAGGGTTGAATAGTATTACATTGTGTCTATGTACCATGGTTTGGTTATCCATTCTTCTGTTGATGGGCACCTAGGTTGTTTCCATCTTTTTGCGACTGTAAATAATGCTGAACATGAACATGGGTGTGTGTATATCTGTTCTTGTCCTGGCTCTTACTTCTTTAGGATATATATACCTAGTAATGGGATGGCTGGGTCAAATTTCTAATTCCAGCTTTTTAAGGAATTGCCATACTGTTTTCCACAGTGGTTGTATCATTCCCAATCCCACCAGCGGTGTATGAGAGTCCCAATCTCTCCACATCCTCGCCAGCACTTGTTATTTTCTGCCTTGTTGAACTTTGCCATTAGTGCTGGGGTGAGATGGTATTTCATTGTTGTTTTGATTTGCATCTCTCTGATGGCTAATGATCATGAGCATTTCTTCATGTATTTGCTGGCTGCCTGAATATCCTCTTTGGTGAAGTGTCTACTCATGTTTTCTGCCCATTTTTTAATTGAATTGTTAATCTTTTTGTTGTTGAGATGTTGGAGTTTTCCATAAATTTTAGAGATAAGCCACTTGATATATGTGTAATTATCGAGAAGTATGAATTTGTTGCTGTCATTTTGTTATGT
This sequence comes from Orycteropus afer afer, assembly GCF_000298275.1. Lineage (NCBI taxonomy): Eukaryota > Metazoa > Chordata > Mammalia > Tubulidentata > Orycteropodidae > Orycteropus > Orycteropus afer. The sequence goes on from NW_006921641.1 coordinate 10,925,367, forward strand.
GCTTTTTCGTGGTGTTCCTGATTTCTTTGCTCGATGTAATTTCCTGTGCTGAGCTCGTTTTGTTTATGGATTGTGTTATCATTTCCTTGGATATAACTTTTAAAAATTATTTACTCTGATTTAAAAATTAGAACCTTACGAACTGTACTAAAGTCCTCTGATTGTACTCCTTCCCTCCCATTTTAGGCAATCACTTAAAATGTGTTTGTATCTTTTTATTTTCCTTAGTGTTTTATACATAAGGATGTGTACCCAAACAAATATTGCTTTAAGCACTACACCATGATTTTAATTTTTACATTTCCATATCACAGTGAGGCTGAGTATTTTTCCTACTTTACTATCTAATAATTTTTCCTTTCCATGAAGTACCTTTTCAAGTATTGTACTTATTCTTCTATAGGTTCTTTCATTTTCTTATTGATTTTAAGCAGGACTTTATTCTGGATATAAATCCTGCATTAGTTATTTCAGGCTTAGAATTTGTATTTTTAAGTGTACTTTTCTGAACTTTATATAAAGGGAATACTACTATATGTATTCCTGTACAGCTTGCCTTGTTTTTAAAAAAATGAGATTTTTCCATGCATAGTTGCATTTTTTTTTCATTGCAGTATGTTATTGCATTGTCTAACTGTACCATATGCATTTTCCTTTTAGTTTTTTTTTTTTTTTTTCCACTACAAATTGTGCTGCTATGATTATTTAAGAGTTTCCCTTGGGAGTATATACCTGGGAGTAAAACTGCTGGCTATATGTATCTTCAGTTTTCTTGGATCATGTTAAATTGTTTGTCAAAATGATTATATAGCAATTTGTATTCCCAAAGTGCATACAGTTCCTACATTCCAGTGGTGGGAATGAGTTTCCATATACCATGCAACACTTGGTTTTGTGAGACTGTTTCTTTTATGACAGTCTAAACCAAAAAAAAAAAAAAAAAAACCTCACTGCCGTTGAGTCGGATCTGATTCATAGCGACTGACTCATGGGTTTCTGAGGCAGTATCACCAGGAAGTAGATCATCCAATCTTCCTTCTGAGGAGTGGCTGGTGGGTTTGAACCACTACCCTTCTGGTTAGCAGTCAAATGCCTTAAGCACTACACCATGATTTTAATTTTTACATTTCCATATCACAGTAAGGCTGAGTATTTTTCCTACTTTATTATCTAATAATTTTTCCTTTCCATGAAGTACCTTTTCAAGTATTGTGCTTATTCTTCTATAGGTTCTTTCATTTTCTTATTGATTTTACGCAGGCCTGTATTCTGGATATAAATCCTGCATTAGTTATTTCAGGCTTAGAATTTGTATTTTTAAGTGTTAACAGGTTAAGAAATGGCAGTTTGGATGTTCAATATAAAATGGTCTTGATCAGGGAAATAAATTACGTAATGTAGGAAATGCTGAATATACCCTTGGGAAATTTTCAAAATAGGATTATAATAGGAAGAAGACAAAACACTAGCAAAGAGAAATTTCAACAAGTGAGCTTGAGAATAATAGGCTGACTTCAAAGATATTATCAAGAAAGTGAAAAGATAACTCACAGAATGGGAGAAAATATTTTCAAACATGTATCTGGTAAGGATCTAATATCTAGAATATATAAAGGACTTCACAACTCAATAACACATAGAAAAATAATTCAATGAAAAAAATGGACAAAGAATCTGAATAGACACTCTTCCCAGGGGTATGGAAAACTTATGTCCACACAAAATTTAGTGCCTGCCTGGACTAGGGGTCGGGCAGTTGTGGAGGAAATGGAAGCAATTGCTATTGGGTATGGGGTACTTTTGGGGGTGATAAAAATGTTCTAAAATTGTACAATTTTAGTATGTGAACTGTGTGGCATATGAATTATATCTTAATACCCAAACCCACTCAATTCTGACACATACCACCCTATAGGACAGAGTAGCACTGCCCCATATGGTTTCCAAGGCTGTAATCTTTATGGAAACAGACTACCACATTTTTCTCCCATGGAGTGGCTGGTAGGTTCAAAATGCTGACCTTTCCCTTGGCAGCCGAGCACTTTAACCACTGCACCACCAGGAGTCCTCAGATATAGCAATAAAGTTTTTTTTTTTTTTTTTTTTAAGATAATAGGCAAAATAGTGATGGAGAGGAAAAGAATGGCAGAATACTCTAAACTCAAAGTGACAATTTCAGCTTTCAGCCGCAGTGTACTTCCCTTAGGACTTTAGGAAGGTCCCCACCCGAGTCAATTCTGATTAGAGTAGAACTGCCCCATAGGGTTTCCAAGGTTGTAAATCTGTACAGAAGCAGACTGCCACCTCTTTCTCCTGCAGAGTGGCTGGTGGGCACAAACTACTAACCGGGTTAGCAGCAGAATAGGTTAACCACTCTGCCTCTATAGGAAGAGTAGGTATCACCAAAAAATGGACAGAAAAAACAATTATAAGAGGCAGTAAAAGTCAGAAGGAAAGAGGTACTGTAGGACGCAAGGGAAAGTTTGGACCAAATTAACTGAAAAAGGTAAGGGTCTGGTTTTAACAGCAAGGGTGAGATGAAGGAAAAAAGGTATGCATTGAAGGTATGCACACAGGCTGGGCAGACTCCTATCTCTTCCTGTCTGTCCTTCAATTTTCCTTTTTGTTTCAGTTCTGTCAGTGAGTCTCAAAACGTTTAATGTGTGTAAGAATCACCTGGGGTACTTGTTCAAGTGCAGGTTCCTGAACCTACCCTCACAACTTTACATTCAAAATGTGTTGTCTTAGGAATCCAATTTTAACCAATGCGCAGGGTCATGCTGAAGGAGTGCTCTGAGGTGTACCCTCCATGAAGCAGAGCATGGCCCTCTGTGGTCTGCAGCCTCACTACTGAAGCATTAAGTAGCATGGAAGAGCAAAGGCTTTGGAGGTTAATGAAGATGCATTTGAAATGTGTTGCTGCCAAGTACTCAATGTTGACCTTTGACAGTTCTTAGCCCCTGTGCTTTGATAGCCTCATCTGTAATTGGGAGCTAGTAATTTTCATAAATTTATTGTGCAGATTGAATAAAATTGATGTTTGTAATGTGTTCAACACAGTCTCTACAGCCTCAGTGGCTGCTGGATTGCTTTTGTCTGTGATTCTTGTCCTTGGACAGCTTACTCACTGCAGTGGGCATTGGTATTTCAGTAAGAAACTTTAGAGACCAAACGGCCAAACCAATGCCATTGCCACTGAGTTGGTTCCAACTCATGGCGACCCCATGTCTTACAGAATGTAATTGCCTCATAAGATTTTTTTTTTTTTTGGCTGTATTCATTATGGAAGCAGCTGGCCAAGCCTTTCTCTGTGGTGCTACTGAGTTGTAATGAGGCTTGGTGTCCTGTTGGTCTCTGAGAAATGTTAGTCTTTCCACTCCTTTGGTGAAGTCTTTCAATGCACATAAATGTTTACTTTTTACGAGGCCCTAGTTACCTAGCTTGTCTTCTGCTGTTTGTCTGATTTTAGTTACGTTTGTTAGGGATTTATGCCATGTGTTAGGGTCTCTAAGTTTGCCCTATTTTTACTTCAATGATCTTTATGGTTTTAGATTTTATATCTTGACTTAGTTTTTGTATGCAATATGGCCTCTGTTTCATTTTTCTGCAAATGAACATCCAGTTTTGGCAGCACCATTTGTTAGAGACTATTTCTTCTCCATTTAATGGGTTTCAGCTAGACCTTCCCTCTTGAGATAGAAAGTAGACTGAGCTGGAGACATTAAAAAGACAAGCTGCTTGCTCCACAAACATCGCATATGTAAATATTTAAGGCTTTGTGTTAAAGAGGAGGAAAGGCATATGGTAATAACTGGATAGTACCAAAGAGTCGACAATTTTATTTTAGTTTCTAACTGGTGTGGATGACCCAGGTGTGACACCTTCTATTTACACTACAAGAGAACAGTTCAGTGTTGTGACTGAAAGATGTTTTTAAAGCTTAGCATAGGTAAAAATAAGTCCTTGAAAGTCCCTGAATAACGATGATAATAGATTTGTGGATCTCAACTGGGAACTTTGCTCCCAAGGGGACACTTAGCAATGTTAGGAGAGACCTGGGTTATTAAAGACATCTAGTGAATAGAGGCCAGGGATGTTGCTAAATATCTTTTAGTGAACAGAAAAACCCTCCATAAAAAACAACTCCAAAACAAACCAAACTCACTGCTGTCCAGTCAGATCAGACTCATAGCGACCTCTCCTTGGGTTTCTGAGGTGGTATCACTATGGAAGCAGACTGCCCAAGCTTCCTTCCAATGAGCGGCTGGTAGGTTTGAACCGTCAGCCTTCCGGTTAGTAGTCAAATGCCTTAGGCACTGTGCCACCAGATCCAGCCTAAAATATCAGTAACATTTATTATATGTAGAACAGAGGTTCCACAGAAAAAGGACTTACATCATCAAAGACTTTGTACATATCCAGTAAATTCTTTAAAAAAAAAATTCAAGTTAATTTTAATTTCATAACTAAAATGTCTAGGTTCACCCTGGAGAATATGAAAACATTACCAATAAGACTAAAGTTCTCTTTGGTCTTTATGCCCGATTTTGCTGAAGAACTGCCTAGATTCAAATGGTGGTACCAACACTTAAAAGGGATGTGGCTCTGGTAGGTCTGTGACCCTCTTTGCACCTTGGTTTCATCATCTGTAAATGGGGACATTAATAGTAACCAATCTCACAGGGTTGTTGCGAGGATTGAATAATAGGTATAGAGTACTTAAAATGACATGTGACATAAGTGCTCATTAAGTGTTAGCCATTATTATTAGTAGTAGTATTCAGCATATATACACACATGCACATACACACATATTTCCCTGTAGAAAATACATACTATGCTTTCGATGTTGGATTTTTTTTAAAGTATAAGCAAGTATCATTTTGCATCTCTTTCTGATATTTACCCTTTCCCTTCAACTTGGAAAGTTTACCATGTGAGTACATAGCAATCTACCTAATTCTTCTTTACTGCTTCATACTATTCCAAAGTATTCTAAGCCATTTCTCAATTAATGACCATTTCAGTTATTCCCACAATTTGAACTCTTAGCATTAAATTTCCCACTGACCAAGACCAAATTTAAGAAAGAGTTTGCAAAAAAAAGTAAACAAACAGATTCTGGTGAATTATCCTAACAGAGTAGAAATAACAAAGACCTATTTGGTGGTTCAAACCCACCAGCCATTCCTCGGAAGGAAGGTTGGGCAATCTACTTCTGTAGTGATACTGCCTCAGAAACCCAAGGAGGGCTCGCTATGAGTCAGGTCCGACTCGACGGCACATAACAACAACAACAACATTGTCCAAGTATCTAATTAAAAATACAAAAAACAAATACACATACAGATGTCTTAGAGTTTCCCTATTGTATGAGCAGAAATTCTAAAGATTTAAAAAAATATGATGTATTACCTGTTTTTTTCAAGAAAGCATAAATGATGTCATAGTTAATGAATCCATGAAAACTTTCAAAAAATTTTTCTTTAACTTTCTAACTCATATTAAGTTGGTCATGTTATACTATGACAAAGTTAAATTTAGGAAAAAAAGTACTGGGTCACAGAAGGAAATGAAAACATAGAAGTGTTATCACCATGTGGTCATAAACTCCTTTTCTCAGAGAAACATGGCTATAAAAATCTGTTCCAGGATGAAAACCTGGCACAAAACAACTCAAACTTACATCACACTTTTTAAAGACTAGGGTGGAGTACGGAAGGGAGGGATTAAAAAGTAGGAGGAGAAAGTTCTTTGCATGTAGGGAAAAAGAAAATAGGTTGTCAGTAAAATAAATTTTCTACTGACGTATATATAACTTCTTCAAATTAATGGTTTGGTTCAGTTGAAATTTGACAAGGTAGTAGAATTTAGACTTTTTCAAAAATGACCTCTATCTTGTTGAAGCTGTCTATCAGAGATAATGTTCACAGAGGAGATGTTTATTACCTGTTATGGTCCTATTTACTAGATTATATTAACTCATCATTTGTTGTTTTGAACAAAAGACTTCTCCATTCATTAAAGTCATTAGTGCTATTAGTGAAAGACAGTGTATCTGAATTTTAACAAGTGTGGAAAAACCCCAATATAATCATTAGTCCTATATTATGAGACTCAAAATAAGACATAGCAGGATCAAATTACATGCCCTGGAATAAAACTTCACACAGTAAAATCTGACATCGGTGTCAGATGTTTCTTCCAACAACAGCAATTTAAGATGTTACACTTTATATAGGAATTTTATACATTAAGCACCTTAGTCATTGCCTCGTCACACTAAACACTAGGCTATTACTTTGAGTAATGGATACTGTGCACTTTTTAGAAAGAAGATGAAGTAGAACAACTTTATTTGAAAAATCCAGCAGACACTTCCCCCATCTACATTCACATTCTGCCTTGTAAACTAGACAAAACGATACCTGATTAATATGTCACCTCATAAACTACTATGTAGATAGAAGAAACACATTGGTATCAGGAAATAGTGGAACATCTGAGAGCCAAAGCCCTAGAAGTACTATGAACTGCATGAAATATATGGAGGTCAAGGCCTAACCACAGGACAAAAAAAAAAACAAAAACTCACTGAGTCAATTTCAACTCATAGTAACCCCCTTTGGGTTTCCGAGGCAGTAAATCTTTACGGAAGTAGATCATCCAGTCTTCCTTCTGCAACCACAGGACAGCCCCCCACAACAAAGAATGACCCAGCTCAAAATGTCAATAGTGCTGAGGTTGAGGGACCTTGTAGTAAATGAGAGGGATTATAGCATAATACTTCAGACAGTTACCAAATTTTCAGCAGCCCCACAAAAAATAGCACTGATTATAAATGGAAGAGAAGTTTCACAAAAAAAAGTACATAAGTCATCAAAGACTTTCTAAGTATCCAGTAAATTCCTTCCAATCTGAATTCTGAATGCAAGAGGAAAGCTACAAACTGTTGATTGGTCTCAGTATTCTGGACCTCTGGCCCCATCATGAGCTAAATTAGGAAACCTAGGTCTTTGTGTTGGGCAAAGACGCATGAGAGTGGCGGGGCTCTCCATGAATCTCACCACTATGAGACACAATAATAGGGTTATAAACTACTAATAGCTTATAGCATAATAATTATGTAAGGTATTTTGAGAGCAAGAAAGAAGTTAAAACTTGCTATTATCTATAAGAAAATATCAATAAAAATGAACAACAGAATTCTTTGGAAAAGAGGCCATTCCTTATAAACCCCTTATAACACCTGTTTCCAATCTACTGACTTCATGCCTCTATGGGCATTTAGAGTTAATATATCAGGTTTACTAATCTATTTGACACCAAGCATTGTTTGAAGGCTGACAAAATTATATATATATATATATACACACACACACACACAATATATTTTTATACACACATGTACACATATATACATGTTCATAAATATACATACACACACATATACAGCACATATACAAAGGTGTGTGTATGTATATATCTATTTTCCAGATACTGTTGTGATTAACAAAATACAAGTTCATTAAAAAGGTATTTTGAATTCATCATTTATTAACATTAAATACTGATAGTGATACTTCTATCTATAGAGGTCTCTGAAGCATTTTTTTAATTTTAGTTTTTTATCCACAGTAAAAGCCACTCTTTGTCATATACAATGCTACGAGTTCTGACAAATGTGTAGAGTTGTGTATCCACCATCATAACTATGATACAGAATAATTGTGTCACCCCCAAAAATTCCCTCATGCTGCCCCTTCGCCGTCAAGCCCTCCTTCAAGCTTATGTGAAAGGTTTTGATATTAAAAACGAGTCCTCGATTTATTCTGGAAGATGGTGGACTAGGCAGAAGGATTGCAAAGACCCTCTTCAACAAAGAAAAGGGAAACCAATTAACACAGACACAGAAGATAATCTTGGACCCCTGAGCCTTGTACGGAAGGATACAGAATT
>NW_006921641.1:10945124-10973941 GCF_000298275.1 Orycteropus afer afer
GAAGTGGGAGGGGAGCTGTTGCATTGTAAATTTTGGTCAATGACATGAGACAAAGTATATTATGTGAACTGCTGTATGAAAAGTGAATTTACTCTGTAAATCTTCACCCAAATCAAAATAAAATTAAAAAAAAAAACCCAAAAAACGAGTCCTCACACTTGAAAGGGATGGGAATAACTACCTCATGGAGTTGACAACCTTTTCCATAATCTTATATAATCATTTTTCCACATTTGTTTCCACTTTCACTCGGTGTTTGGCAAAAGGACTGAAAAGGAATGTGAATAAAATAAATAGAATAGGAGGGAAATAAAGACTTGGAGGAGTTCCGATATCAAGACAGTATGAAGAAAAAAAAATACTAGAAGTTTAGAGATAAGTAGCAAAAGAAATAAATATGCCTGAGAGATATAGGAAAACTCACTGAATTAGATAAGGCTGATTGGTGATCATTTACGAGGAAATGGACTTTAATTTTAAGCAAGAAAATGATGAGGTTAGATGCGTATTTTAAAAAGATCTCTCTGTCTATAGGGTGGCAACTAGAGTAAAGTGGGGAAAAAGTGAAGCTATTAGTCAGAAGGGAGCTCTGGTAGTGTAATGCCTAAGGCACTTGACTGCTAACTGGAAGGCTGGCGGTTCAAACCCACCAGCCACTCCTCGAAAGGAAGATGGGGCAATCTACTTCCGTAGTGATACTGCCTTGGAAACCCAAAGAGGGGTCGCTATGAGTCGGATCTTGGTCCGACTCCATGGCACATAACAACAACATCAGTCAGAAGGCTATTTCAATAGCACAGTTGAGAGATGGTAATAGCTCAGATAAGTTATCTCTAATGATAGAGGATTTAATATAAAATGACAAGAAGTGAAAAAGAGAAGGAAAGAGTTTCCACAGCTACATGGCTAGACTATCACTGGAATGTCATTCTGAACACACCATAATCACAGTCAATCCTTGTAGAAAACTAGAGCAATCAAGAGACAGTGCAAGAAGACATCTAGCAATATGGCCAGCTAGACAATCTAAAGAGCCCCCCTGCTACAAAACATTTTTAAATACTGGATAAAACAGGACAGGTGTGTGTACGTGTGTATAATTTTAAAAATAAACACAGTTAAGTGCCCCCAAATTAAAGAGAATCTCCCTGGTTTGATCACCTGGGTTCAGGTGTCTAGGACACATGGTATAAAGGGAGCTATGAGTGGGGGGCACTGTGTTCCTCACACAGGAAAAGGTAACGTGCAGTTTTCTTGCATGGCCTGTACAATATAGAGGCATTGATAGGGTTTAAGCAGAGGAGTGACATGTATTCAGCTGTGTTTTAGAAAGTTTAATGTGACAACAATAAAATACACAGAACCTTGAAAGAGGATTAGGGGACAGAGTCAGGAGATGAATGAATGTAAGAGATACTGTTGTTGTTGTTGTTAAGTGCCATGGAGTCATTTCTGACTCATAGCAACCCCATGCACAGCTATGAGATACTATGGAGGCAAAATCGACTAGCAACTTTCAGTTATAGGAAACAATGGCGAGAGAAAGATCAAAAATGTGAAGTCCAGGTTTCAGGGCTAGGGTCACTAAAAGGATAATAAAGCCATTAATGAAAATAAAGAATACAGGAGAAGAGTAGGTTTGGGGGAGAGGACATGAGATGTATTAAACAATAAATTATACTTTAGATATTAAATTTAAAGCTTCAGTAATTCTTTTAGAATAAGACAGTATAGAAGGCATTAAAAATGCAGAACTGAACACTAGAACAAGACCTTTAAATGGGACTTCTGAATTGGCTTCAGGGGAGGGTGTATAATTCTCAAAACTATATTTAAACTTTTCTTATCTGTACATTTTTCTGGGTAAAAGTCATCAGATTTTCAAAGACGTCTGTGTAAATTTATCTTTCTAAAAATCATCTTTTATCTCTAGATATTTTAAAAATCTCTTTTTTGTGTTCGGTGTCCTGCAATTTCATGATAATGTATCTAAACCAAAAAAAAAAAACCAAACTCACTGCCATCGAGTCAACTTCGACTCACAGCAACCCCTCCTTGGGTTTCCAAAGTGGTATCTCTACAAAAGTAGATTGCCCAGTCTTCCTTCTGAGGAGTGGCTGGTGAGTTTGAACTGTCAACCTTCTGATTAACAGTCAAATGCCTTAGGCACTATACCACCAGAGCTCCTGATAATGTATCTAGGTGCTGATTTCTTTTTATTGAACCTGTTTGAATCATTTCACAGTACTTCCTCAATCTAAGGATTAATGTCTTCCACAAGCTCTGAAACAAACACTCCCAGGTAGTGTTTTTGCTACCAGTTTGTATCCAGACCTTCTGTGAAGACTCTTTTTCTACTTTTGAATAAATATTAATGAACAGTGGCTACAGAAAATAGTAATGACCATAAAACTTTCCCTATTTGCAGATGATGTGGTCCTATATATAGAAAATGTTATGGAATCCACAAAAACAAAACAAAACAAAAAACTTACTAGAACTCATAAGTTCAGCAAGGTTGAAAGATGTAAGACCAAAAATCAGTTGTGGTTATATATAGCAGCAATGAATACTCTGAAAGAAAATTAAGAAAAGTCTAAAAGAACAAAACCTAAAAGATTTAAAAATACTTAGGAATAAATTTACCCAGGAAGGCAAAATTCTCCTATAAAACAATGCTGAAAGAGATTAAAGAAGACTTAAATAAATGGAAAAACATGTCATGTTCATGGGTTGAAAGACTTAACTTTGTTAAGACATCAGTGAGTCACAACTGGCTCAAAAGCAGTGGGTTTACTGTCTAAAGTGATCTATAGATTTAATTAAATCCCTATCAAAAGTCTTAACTGCTTTCTTTGCATAAATGGAAAAGCCAATCTTCAAATTTATGTGGAATTGCAAGAGTTCTGAATAGCCAAAGCAATTTTGAAAAAGAAGAATAAAGTATGAGGACTCACACTTCCTGATTCCAAACACACTATAATGCTACAGTAATCAAAACAGCCTGGTACTGGCATAATAACAGACACACAGAACAGTAAAACAGAATTAAGAGTTCAGAAATACAGGCAGTCCTTAGGTTATGAATGTCTGATTTATGGACAATTCCTCTTTGCCCTTTAATGCAGGACTTCTAACTGGTTCTGTCATGCCCAATGAAGTGAAATAGGAACAGACCATAATTTGGGCAATTCATCATTAAATAGAGTGGGAAAAATTACATGTTGAAGCTGTGGAATTGGAGACTTGGAAGAGGCTTTCAGGAGCCTGATGCTTGAGAATGGATTATTGGCAGGATTGTGGAGAGCCACACACATTCAAAGTGATGCAGTCAGCCATCATTGTTGAGCAGGGCACTGCCATCTCTGAAGCCCTATTTTAATGTATGAAATCTGCCCTCACTTTGAAACAATTGAACACTGTTGTTGTTGTTGTTGTTTGCCATCGAGTCAGCCCCTACTCATAGCGACCCCTCCTTGGGTTTCCAAGGCAGTATCACTACGGAAGTAGGATTGCCCAACCTTCCTTCCGAGGAGTGGCTGGAGGGTTTGAACCACCAACCTTCTGGTTAGCAGTCAAGTGCCTTAGGCACTATGCTACCAGAGCTCCTAATTGAACACTACTCCCAACAAATTCTTCATCACAATCACCTTCATTTGCTGTGTGTGCTCTTGCACTACAGTAAGGTTAAATGAGAACCATATGCCCCTGTTCCAACTGACCTACAAATTCTTAAAGACACAGTTAGGAACAGATCTCCTTCTTAACCTGGGACGGCCTGTAAACTCACACATCTATAGTCAATTGATTTTCAACAATGATGCTAAGCCTATTCAATGGGGAAAGAATAATCTCTTCAATAAACAGTGCTGGAACAATGGAATCTCCATGTGAAAAAGAATGAAGTTGAACTCATACTTCCTATCATAAAGAAAAATTAACTCAAAATGGGCCAAAGAAGCAAATGTAAGAACTAAAATCATAAAACTCGTAGAAAAAAACATGGGAATAAGGTTTGGGACCCAGTTTTCAACAGTGAATTCTTAGATATGACACCAAAAGGACAAGTTAAAAAAAAAAGGCAAAATAGATAATCTGGACTTAATAAAAATTAAAAACTTTTGTGCATCATAGGATTTTATCAACAAAGTGAAGAGACAATTTACAGAATAGGAGAAAATATTGAGAATCATGTGTCTAATAAGCATTTAATATACAGAATCTTTATAAGAACTCCTACAACTAAACAACAACAAAGACACACAAGTTAAAAAATAAACATTGAACATTGACCATCAAGCACATGAAAAGATGCTCAATATCATTAGTCAATAGAGAAATGCAAATCAACCCACAGTGAGATACCATTTCACCCCTGTTGAGAGCTATAATCAAAACAAACAAACAAACAAACAAAAATCTACCAAGTGTTAACAAGTTTGTAGAGAAATTGATTGGAACCCTCATCCATTGCTGGTAGAACTGTAAATTGGGCAGCCTCTGTGGAAAATCATATCATGGTTCCCTAAAAAGTTAAATACAGAACTATCATGCGACCCAGAAGTTCCACTCCTAGGTAAATACCCAAAAGAATTAAAAGCAGGGACTCAAACAGATCCTTGTACACCAATGTTCATTGCAGTATTTTTCACAATCGTCAAAAAAGGATGGAGACAACCTAAAAATTCATGAACAGGTGAATGGATAAATACGTTGTGGACGATTAACCTAAAAATTCATGAACAGGTGAATGGATAAATATATTGTGGACTATTATTCGGCTATAAAGAGAAATGAAATTCTCATATGCTATGACATGGATGAACTCTGAAAACATTATGCTGAGTGAGATAAACTAGACAAAAAAGGACAAATATTGTGTGATCTAGCTTTGATGAATTATCCAGAATAGGCAAATACATGGAGAATGAAATTTATTAAGATTACCAGGGGTGGATGTTATTCTTGTTATGTGCCGTGGAGTTGGACCCAACTCATAGCGACCCCTCCCCTTGGGTTTCTGAGGCAGTATTACTACAGAAGTAGATTGCCCAATCATCCTTCCGAGGAGTGGCTGGTGGGTTTGAACCACCAGCCTATAGGAAGGGTGAAATGAGAAAGTCCTATTTAAGTGTCACTGAGTTTCTATTAAAAGTGATGAAAATATTTGGAAATGTATAGTGGTAATGGCTGTACAGTGCCTAAGGCACTTGACTGTTCACCAGAAGGCTGGCGGTTCAAACCCAGCAGCCACTCCTCAGAAGGAAGGTTGGGCAATCCTACTTCCATAGTGATACTGCCTCGGAAACCCAAGGAGGGGTCGCTATGAGTCGGGGCCGACTTGATGGCAAACAACAAAAACAACAACAATGGCTGTACAACATGGGGAACATAATTCATGTCAATGAATGGCAGACATAAAAAGAACTGTAATTGCTACAAATGACAAATGTTTTATTATATATATCTCACCACAAGAAAAACAACAATAATAATAAAATAAACAAAAACCCAGAAATGACCAGAGTCCAGAGACTAGCTGCTGAAATATTGTGTTATACTGATAATCATGAACTCCTTATGTGTACTGCAGAAAAACTGCACAAAACCCTTGAGATGCTTAGCAGAAAAGTGCTAGGCCTAGTTTTCAAAATGAATAACCTATTATACATTATGGTTTTAGGCTAATCATTATGCTGTTGAGAGGGGAACTGCATTTAAGAGAAATAAGGCATAGAACTGCCTAAACACCAGGAAAAGAAACCAACAAAGAGGTTAAGGGTCAAATCAGCAAGATTTCAGTTATCACAAATTTATGTATATATACATCTTATTCCTAAATGTGTATTTTCTGCCTGAAAAGAAAGCTAGATAAAAACACTCAGATATCACTAACTCAGGGGGCTGGGGAGGTGGGAGTTGTTGTATACTAGAATGTTTCCAAAAATAATCATCTTTTGGGGCTGATTGATTTTCTTCCCCAACTAAATTCCATTCTGGTTCTTTTTTTGTACTGTTTCAAAGCAGAGACTGAGCTCTTGATCTTTTGGGAGGCACAGGCAAGACAAAAGGCCAAACTCACTAATGAAAACTTGCTGAATTTACTTTTCAGAATTCCATTCTAAGTCACGAAGAACACTTTTGGTCTTGCTCCCAGTCTAGTAAAACTAACATCTCAAGTCCCTAGAGGCTAAGACAGCTTGCTCCACTAAAACTAAATATACATCTTCTCTTGAAAGCTGGTTGTCTTAGCATACTAAGGACTGTATACAGGCAGTTTCTGGGTTAAGAATGTCTGACTTACATACAGCCCATATAATTATGAACCAATCCATAAAGCCTATTATATTAAGAAGTTAAAGAACATACAGTGGTTTGTAACAACAAATGGATGCTACTTTGTGATGTGAATCAGACATTATTATTATTACTGTATTATTATGTCAAAGATTGTTTAGTGTATCTGAATGTGTTTTCTTTAACGTTTTTTATGCATAGAAAGGTAAACTATATACTATATACTAAGATGAACATTTGACTAACTGACATTAGATAAGAATCCCACCTAATTGTTCTGATTCTGAACAAATTCAGCTTAAAGGCAGACTTAGGAATGGAACTCATTTGTAATCTGGGGACTGCCTGTATCCACCAAAGAAAAAAAACCTCCAGAAGCACAATATTTATTATAGGATTATCTCAGTGACTCCAGTAAACATGAATAAGGCTAAATTAAACCATGTTTACTACAATGTTGATTACTTAAATCCCAACACAAAATCACCCTGAGAGATTTGGGGTCTATTTCTTTTTTTAGACAACTATAGTAGAAGTTAAGGAACTCTGGTGGTGTAGTGGGTAAGGTATTTGCCTGCTCACCAGAAGGCTGGTGGTTCAACCCCACCAGCTGCTTTGCAGGAGGAAGAGGAGGCAATCTACCTAAAGAAAAATGTATAGCCTTGGAAACCCAATGGGGGGATCTCTATGAGTCAGAATCAACTTGATGGCAGTGGGTTTTTTTTTTTTTTTGCTTCATAACAGGATTTAAAAACAACAAAAGGCAACATTATCCTTTCTTTCAAATCTATGTTTGGTTATAAAATTTTTCTAATTATGCTAAAAAAGTCTTTTGAGCATCTAAAACAAAAATTTTATATTCTATCCTCTTAAGATATTGAAATGCAATATTGAATTTTTAAAAATCACACTATTTATTGCTTTAAAAACACTCTTATTTTATCTGATTTATCCAAATTTAATATCTTCACTAACCAATAATTCTAAGTAGTACTATTTTAATTTTCAGCTTTCCCTTTCCCACTTTCCTTAGATCCTTTGGTTGAGTTTCAGCCTATATCAGCTGATATGGATTGAATTTTATGCCCTCAAAAGATATGTGGAAGTTCTAACCCTAGTTCTCGTGAATATGATCTTGACACACATGCTGACACATAAAATTAACTATCATCACAATATCCAAGCTTTCTCCCCTTCCAAGAAGTCTAACCAGTGGGGGCCGTGGTGAGCTCAGGCAGTGGCCAGGACAGGGCCAGTTTGGCAGGAGATGGGCTATGGCTCACCAGCCTTTACCTGATGGAAGCAGAAGGCAGGGGAAAAGAAGAGCACCTGCTCCTATAGCTGGGACATTAACTGTAACTCAGGGAAGAAGCTACCTCCCATCCATAGTCTTTCACCAGACATCAGAAGAAATGGAATTGCGGTCCAAGGCTTTTGGAATACAGTTATTCAGCAGCACAGTGGTTAAACCAAGAGACCTAATGAACACCAAGCTGATGTGAAAACTCACCAGCTAAGCTAATGTTTACATTGAAAGCAGCGTGAGTGAAATCTGGTTAAGTTCAGAGTAATTCACATTTAATACTGGGAAAGTAACTGAAGAGGAAACATGGCTAGCAAGCCAATTTGATAAACATTTATTGACTACCATTTCATGAACAAGATAACTATGCTAGAATGCAATAGATCCAAAGATGAATACACTTTGGTCCCAACCCTTAAGGAGTTTATAGTCCAGGGAGACAATATAACAATAGAGACACAAACATAGGAGAGGGAAAACTGCAATGTGGTGGGAGGCGGTTAGAAGTGAACAGGAAAAGTTTCATGGAGGAGGTATGATTGAGAATATCTAAGTGGATGGACAGAACTTTCAGAAACTGCAGGAGAGAGAAATCCAATGTTCAGATATAAAGAGCAACCCAAGCAAAGTACGGAAGTGGAAAAAAAAAAAAAAACTAGTGTATTCAGGAATGCATACACATAGCTTGGATGAACAATAGAATTCAAATTGGGCTAGAAAGATCAGCTGGGACCCAGAATACTTTGAAATACCAGGTTGAGAAATGTGTACTTAATTCAGTTGTCAAAAAGGGTAGATACTGATGGTTTTTAGCAAGAATATTATATGACTGCATAAACCATGGGACACCAAAGGACCAACATTCAAACTGAGGAGATGCAAGACAAATAGGAGGGCATGATTATGAGGGACACAGGGGGAGTGCTGCAGGGTAGGGAGAGAAGGAGGCTGGGTTGGGGTTGGACATGGCGAATGGGGAATGAAACTAAATGTACTCATGACTTTGAATGTAAAACAAGCTCTTAAAAAAAAAAAAAAAGAATATTATATGACTGGAACTTACTTCGAGAAGATTAATCTGATAGTCTTATATTGGTAGACTAAAGCAGAAATAAACTGGAAGTTAAAAGCCCATTTCAGAGACAGGGAAACTGAAGGACTTGAGTAGATAATGACAGTAGCAATGACAAATATGAGAGAAAATTGTGCAGAGAGGATTTCTAGTACAAAGTAACTTGCTGACTAATGGGGATAGGGAGGAGGGGCATGGTAGAATCTTTGAAATGTTGCATTTGAGCACCTAAGAAAATGAGAGTGTCAAGAGTAGAAACAGAGCAATAAAGAGGAAACATTAGTTTACTGGGGCAATGATGGTTTGAGATGTCAACTAATACACAGATGTGCATTGGGTAGACTGAAAACCAGCCATAAAAGCAGGGAGAGAAATTGGGATTAGAAGTGGGAACTTAGAACACCCATGAAGAAGTAAGGCCACTGTTCCGGTTACCTAGTGTCGCTCTGACAAGAATATACCACAAATGGGATGGCCTTAACAAACAGGAATTTATTCTTAAAATTTGGAGGCTTTAAGTCCAAGTTCAAAGTCCCAGGCTCTAGGAGCTGGGTGAAAGCCCCTCAACCTTGGGGTCCAGCTCTGCCTCCCGCTCCCGGCCCACTGGAGCTAGAGACGTTTCTTCACTCAGACAGCTGTTGGCTGCTGAGGCTGAGAAGCCTCAAGGTTGACAAGTAAAAAGGCACAGTCCCGATGTTACCAAACCACATGGCAGGCCATTAATCTAAGTCCTTTGTAAGTCCCAAGATCAGCAGAGCATGGCAGGCTGCTGAGCAACGACATGACTACATGCAGGGTCCAAGAGTGCTATAGGCTAGAGACCATTCCCAAAGTTTCTCCTTATATACAGGAAGCAGACCACATCCCAAAGGCAGCTACTCAGCTGCTTGTGGTAGATCCCACAATGGAGTTGATTGCCAGTCTCATCATGGGGAATAACTACCACCAGCTGCCCAGCCACTCAACCAGGCCCAGCCAAGTTGACACACAAACATAACTACCACAGCCACTAAAGAGGTCTAAGAGTATAATCACAAGAAATATAATTGAAAATAATTTAATAGATAGAAAAAGGAAGTAGAGGCAGTGAAGGAGTTCAGAGAGAATCTCGAACTCCAAGTTACAGAGGAAAATAAGTATATTCTAAAACAAATGCTAGGATACACATCATGTGAATCAACTGGGATGGTAATGTGAAAAGTAATTTGAACAATTTAAAGTACTAAACAAATACATTTGCATTGTTATGTTGTTGTTGTTGTTGTTGTGTGCCGTCGAGTCGGACTCGACTCGTAGCGACCCCTCCTCCTTGGGTTTCTGAGGCAGTATCACTACGGAAGTAGATTGCCCTATCTGCCTTTCGAGGAGTGGCTGGTGGGTTTGAACCACCAGCCTTCTGGTTAGCAGTCAAGTGTCTTAGGCACTACACTACCAGAGCTCCCATTGTTATAGTACTTAGTATTTGATTTCTAGAAAAATCACATTAAATTGGAAGAGTTAGGCATTCCAAAATCTTCCAAAGCCCCTTCTCCATCAAATCAAATGCAAATGTGATCTCCCCCTCCCTTGAGCACTTAAGAGTTCTTCATTAGTATTTTCTTATGTATTTATACACTAAAGCCACAGTAATTGAGCATTGACCATGGCAAGTACTATATATATTCTCCCTTGGAGTAGATGAAACTGAAACTCAGGTTTATCCCCCTTTACAAAAGATGAAATGAAGCTAAAAGAAGTTAAGTAACTTAAGGCAAGATTGCTAGTCAAAAAGTGAAGGAACAGAGGGTTTCTGTGCCAAGTCTTATTGTGCCTTTTCTACTAAAGCACATGTAGCAATGTGCCATATTTATTCTTATCTCTTTTACTATTTTATAATCCACTTAAGGAGGTGGGCCACACCTCATTAATCTTTATACCTTCTAAGGCACCTAGCAAAGGCCCTTACATTTGGTCAACTCTCCTGGCCTGGAAGAACAAATGCATGTATATTTACATGGACACAGGCTTCACCAACAGTGAGTGTCTGCGGGACAGTAAGCTTCATGCTGTTGTACATAGGATGGTCACAAGTCAGAACAAACTTGCTGGCACCTAACGTCAATAACAACAAGCTCTGAGTACTTCTTTCCAAGGCAGACTGTAACTTAACAAAATGTTTTAAAAACAAATTCCGTACTTGTGAAAGATGCCACCTGGTCTGCCTCAGGGGTTGAAGTCCTCTTTTTATCCACTAAGTGGGAACAGTACAGGGAGTGACAAAGCTGGTTTTCTTCAAACCACTCCCACAGACTGGCTCAAGCCAAAGAAAAGAGCCCACACCTTTCAGGGAAGAGGACTGTGCAGCTTCTGATACCCATTTAACCTTTGGTTTCATGGGTGGAATTGCTAACAGTCTTGGAAGGAGGGAAAGGCAGAGCATGGTTAGTGCCAGTTCTGATGATACAACCTTAAAACTCACAGCTTTTCTGCCAGGAAAAAAAAGAAAAGGCTTAGAAACTAGTTACTCAGAAGGCTTAGAAACTAGTTTTTCCCTCTCCTAATCAACCAAAATCCATCTTGCACAACTCACCACTAGCTCTCTCTCTTTTTTTTTTTTTTTGCGTAACTGAGCACTTTTTTTTTTTCTTTCATCAACAGTACTAAGACTCTAATTCAACTGATTGGTTTTGGTTCCTTGGAAAACAAATGTATAGGGTCTGAAATATGGGTATTTCACAAATTTCCCTTGTGCAAGAAGAACACAAAGTTCTCAGAAGGCGTTTACTTTGCAAGCCATATACGTGCATAGTGGGAAACCAGGAAACAATGTGCACTAAAAACCATAAGGGTGTGCAGTCATGTGCACAGGGCTGCCAAGGCACAGAGGAGCTATTCAGGACCTCGGGTAAAAAGATAGACTCCAGAAGTGACACTGCATTTCAGAGCTTCTTCAAATCAAAATATACGTGGGTGTTTTTTAACCAATGTATCTGGGAACCCAGGTTCCCATTTTTGAGAATGCCTGATTTGGGGATATTGTTATCCCTGTCTCTATAAATCTTTAGGGTACAACAAATTGAGCCTTTTG
The DNA here is from genome assembly GCF_000298275.1 of Orycteropus afer afer. Classification (NCBI taxonomy): domain Eukaryota; kingdom Metazoa; phylum Chordata; class Mammalia; order Tubulidentata; family Orycteropodidae; genus Orycteropus; species Orycteropus afer. The sequence continues at coordinate 10,956,864 of NW_006921641.1, forward strand.
CCTACATGAAATGACAAGATGACAAGACCCTTTTTCTTTTTCTGGGATGAGTTAATGTGAGTATGATATCCTTACCCACTGCATGGACAAGCTAGGGCAGAGTGATGACAGTAGACTGGAATAGGGTCTCTCCCAGACTCAAGGTATTTCCTGATGCCCATGGAGAGCATGCGGTGGGAATGTAAGCCTTTTCTTGCCAATTTTCACTTAATGTGGATAAGTCTAGTGGTCTCCCCTGAGTGTCTGACTGTCAAATGTACTGCATGGGGTTTGAGACTTCCTAGAAAGAGCCGCAGAAGCCAAAAGGAGTATAAGCCTTAGCTAAGGAGAGTCTGGCATCAGCTTTGGGCGAGTCCACATGGGATGCTTTTCCTATGACTCCTAAAAGAACTCTCCAAGTCTGAGTCTATAATCAATGCTTGAATAGCTAAGAGTTGACAGAAAACAAATGAGAGCTTAACACAATACCAATGGTAATACCAATCTCTCTCCCTGAGTTCTTAAAACATTATCTCATGATCTTGGCCCTATGGAAATGATATGACTTCTGTTCTATGCCCTGAGCTCTGCAGTATTAACCTAAAGTATAATAACTTCAGTAAATATGTAAGCCCCTTAAAAAGTCCTACCCCAATCTACCCATTTCCATTTTAAATGTCATTTTGAAAACTGTTACTTAAAGATGTAAGAATTTTTGGTAGTTTTCTTTGTTACGACAAGCAGAGTTCTTCTAAAGTGAACTTGTATCAACTAGGAAGAATCTAAGACCTCTCACTGCAGCATTTTCAAATTTCCTTGTGAGAATTACATATTAATCTGGTTAACACTACCTGGTTACTTACATATTAACCTGGTTAATTATTTACTATGCCTTGTTTTTCTACAAGGTATTGAGAGAACAAAAGATGTGTCCCTTGCCCTTCAGTAGCTTGCCATTTAGTAAAAGATTAAAACACGTACATCACTAAACAAAGCTACATAATAGGCATATTATAAGCATGATATAAATTTAGTGTTATAAGAATTCAGGGGAGGGCTAGGCTCATTGTGCTCTGGGACAATGATTAGTAGAGATGGAATTTCAGTATGGCCTTAAACCAAAAAAAAAAAAAATAAAAATAGAAAACATTGCCATCAAGTCAATTCTGACACACAGTGACCCTACAGGACGGAGAAGAACTGTCCCGTAGTGTTTCTAAGACTATAATCTTCACGGAAGTAGACTGCATTATGTGGTAGTTAAGTTTGAATCAACTTGGCTGGGCCTGGTTGAATGGCTGGGCAGCTGGATGTAGTATTCCCCATGATGAGACTGGTAATCAATTCCATGGTGGAATCTACTGTCAGCAGCTGAGTAGCTGCTTTAGGGATGTGGTCTGCTTCCTGCATATAAGGAGAAGCCTTGGGGAATGGTCTCTAGCTATGGCACACTTGAACTCTACATGTAGCTGTGTCATGGTTCAGCAGCCTGCCATGCTCTGCTGGTCTTTGGACTTTTAATGGACTTGAATTAAAGGCTTGCTGTTTGGTTCAGTAATATCAAGACTGTGTTGCCTTTCTACTTGTCAACCTTGGGCTTGTTAGCCTCAGCAGCCAGCAGTTGTCTGAGTGAAGAAAAGCCTCTAGCTCCAGTGGGCCGGAGGCAGAGCTAAAGCTCAAGGTTGAGGGGTTTTCACCCTGCCCCTAGAACCTGGCACTTGGAACTCAGACTTAAAGCCTCCAAATTGCAAGAATAAACTCCTGTTTGTTAAAGCCATCCCATTTGTGATATATTCTTGTCAGAGCAGTACTAGGTAACCAGAACACCATATCTTTCTTCTGTGGAGCAGCTGGTGGGTTTGAATCTTTGACCTTACAATTAGCAGCTGAGCACTTAATCACTGTGCCAACAGGGCTCCTGAATAAGAAGGGTAGAGAAGGCCATTTTACATGAAGGAAATAGCTCTGGAAAAGGCAAGGAGGCAAGGGAGTACTAGGTAAATAAAGAGAACTTCAAGTGACCAGGTCCAAGTGAAGGCCAGGCTCCATGAAAAGAAGTAACAGGCAGCTGATTTGGAAAGGTAAGCCATGGCCAGTTCCTAACATAGAAAAACAGGAAAATGTAGGAAGCTAGATTTTAGAAACAGAAAATGACTTTTGAAATATACCCCTCACTAATGATTTCTCGTATCTTACATTTTTAAAGTGAGAAATATTTTATTAGCAACTTTATTTGCAAACTAAGTGCTGTAACTTCAAAGAAAAAAAATACCCTGACTGCTAGAAAAAAAACTTTCTCTGAGCTGGTAAATTCGGGGCTGCAACTTAACTAATAATGTGCGGATTACCCACACCTTGTGTTTGTTTCACTAACCCTCTTTGCTCCTCACTGAAACACTCTCTTAATTTAACTCCTTAAGTACTTACTGAGTGGCTACTCTAGGACTAATATTTGTTCATTTATTTACCAGTCTTCTCCTTCTGTGCCCCAATTTGTCCCTTTTAGTCACTCACTTTCTCATTTTTCTCCTAAGAACTATATTAAAAATAGTAACATTAATAGATACTACTTGCTGAGTGCCAGGTACTGTGATTAATGCCTTATGAACAGTATTTAATATAATCCTCCAAATAACACATGAAATAGGTATTATTATCTTGATTTTATAGATGAGAAAACAAGCTCAGAGATGTTAAATATTGTGCCAGCTGGGAAGTGGCAGAACCTAGGTTATACCAGATCTGCTTGACTCCAGAGCTTCTATCTTTTACCACTTTGCTCTACTATCTCCAAGGAGCCCTGGTGGTGCACTGGTTAAGCGCTCAGCTGCCAACCGAAAGGTCGGCAATTTGAACCCACCAACCACTATGCAGGAGAAAGAGGTGACAGTCTGCTTCCATAAAGATTACTGCTTTGGAACTGCCTATGGGGCAGTTCTACTCTGTCCTATATGGTCACTATGAGGTGGAATCAATTCGACGGCAGTGGGTTTGGTTTGGGTACTGTCTATAGGATTTTTTGAACTCTTACTGATAGGGTTTAGTATTTTCTATTAAAAAAATACAGCATTCATTGAGCCCCCATGACTACAAAATCCTGTGCAAGGTGCTTTCAGAGATACAAAAAAGTTAATGAGAGAATGCCTGCTCTATAGATGCTTACAATCTCCTATTCTTGAGGATGAACATCTGTCATTATTAGTTTGTGAAGTCATATGTCCATGATTCAATCATATGTCCATGAGTTCAAGCAACTAAGGTCAGAAGAGGCAAAACAGCTCCACACATGAATGTTGGATAGTGACCACATCTACTCATGGGGAAAATTCAGCCAATCCTGATAACTGCCTTGCAGGGAACTTTAATAGCATATTTCAATCACAGTCTGTAAATACTCTCTGCTGATGAAAAGTCTGTCCTGTCTGAAGTTCCCAACCAAATATGCTTACAATCCATTTTCAGGGAACCTCAGCATCCTTTGAAGTAAGCTACTAAAGTATTTTAGCCAATAATAAGCACATTGTGAGACTAGTCCTTGTACAATTTATTACTGACGAGTAAAGTTATTTGGTTAAAACACAAGTGTGACATCAAACTACTTTTACCCAGAAGCCTGCATGTTGTATGAAGTTTAGACAAAGAAAAATAATTCTTAAGCTATTTACTTTTAATACTGCCTTTACAAACTTCTGAGTAAGTTTTTACTTAATATTTTAAGGGGACTAGTTACATTTTCACAAATAACTATAACAGATGCAAATATGTACAACACTGGGTCAGATGTCTGCTCAGCAGCCCTCTTTAAGCTATAAGCAGAAGTACTCCCAAGAGCATTTGGAGAGAGTCCTAATTTCGGACATAATCTGTCTACTCTTTTCTCTCTACAAAGGCACGGTATTCACATAACAAGTTGCACAGCTCCAAGACTCATCAAAAGATTACAGTAGAAAATCGTTTACTCTGCAACTTAAATTCCTAATATAATTCATTTTTAAGAGAATAAAAATCAAGAAAGAAATAATATTAAGACTTCAACAGCGGCAAAAGAAATATTAAGACGTGTTTGGTTAACAAGTAGAACTCCAAGTCACACAAAGTAAATGGTATTGGTGCTTACTGTTCAATGCGGGGTGACAAGTACAGCTTAGGGTACACCTGAGTGGCTTCAGTGTCCTCGAAACTGACAGAAAGCAAGGCCACATCTTCTCCAGGGTCTTCATTTGCATCCTTAAACAAAAAGTGAAAAATACAGTATCATTAGCACCTACTCTGATAACATCTTACTGGTGATACTCACAGACCACCAACAATGAGGCCGCGGGCTATGAGTTACTCATATTCCACCTTGGCCACTCAACATGTCCTTTGCCACACACCTAAATGCTCCCTTAGAGTGACGGTTTCCAAACTTCCTGACCAAAGTCTACCACAGGGATACAAAAGACCCCACGGACCACTTAGCTCACTTATTCTCACATTCCAGGGGAAAACATGAATCTGGTTAAATAGTAAAACTATCACCTATCATCATCAACTTGGTCAATGTATAAGCAAACTGCAGAGGGGTTATGTACACATCTACTTTAGCAAAATGACTATGGATGATTCATATGTGAACCACAAGGCATATATATCTTTAAAGTCTAGTTGTAAGAAAATTATGAAACAAAACATTGTTAATGCAAATATGTGATATGAAACATGGTGGAGTTAATAAAAAAAAAATCTACAATAAACTAAAATGATAATGATAAAGCTAACCTTACAGTAATTTATAATAAAAAAGCAAGAATGGCAACAATTGAATGTCATAACTAACTCAAGCTAACACTGCTGAGGTATTCTGAATCAAAATTATGGGACATACAATTATAGATGAATGTTCCAAGCATCAAGTGTCTGTCAGACTTCTGAATAAAATACTGAATTAAAATAAATTTGAGTAGTATGTTGATTTTAATTTGCAGATACCAAATTTTTGTAACCCTCAATAATTTACTTTTGGTTGGTAGTGGCTCCAAGTGAAATTAAAAAGAAAAAAAAAAAAAAACACTCCTAATAACAATTAATGGCATGAGTCACTCATAGGGACTGGTAAGAACTAAACTACATTTCTAGGTTAGTTTATAGCTTCTCAGAAGGACTGAGTGGCCATCAGGGGATTTCAACTTAAACTTTAAGAATTACTAGCCACAAGCATTGAGAACCTCAAAAAATAATGTCCTTCCTCCTGTCTAAAACTCCTTTTACATGCTTTAGTTTTTAGCCTAGTGCCTTAGGCATTTGACTGGTAACCAGAAGGCTGGCAGTTCAAACCCACCAGTCAGTCTTCAGACGGAAGACTGGGTAATCTACTTCCCTAGAGATAACACCTTGGAAACCCAAGGTGGGGTAGACTATGAGTCAGAACCAGCTCAAAGGCAGTGACTTTTTCCAGTGAGAGATTTTAACATCTCATTTTATTTTCATTTTACATTACAAAATTTAGGCATCCAACAATTAAACAATACGGAAGTTTTTACATCAAAAGCTCTTCTACCCCACCTCACTCCACTTTTCAAGGTAAATACTATTAACTGTTGTGTAGCCTCTAACATCATTCTCTGCTCATAAAAACAAGTATGTGCCTACTGACAATTGCATATAAACAGTTCTTTATCCTTCGTTTTGTATTCCTTAATGAAATCATTACACTCACTCTCCCAATTGCTTTTTAAATAGCCATATAATATTCCATGACATGGATTTATTTTTAATGAAACCCTGCCCCTAGCAATGGACATTCTGATTGATTGCAATTCTTAGTCCACTTGATAGTGCTCCAATATATATCCTTGTATATATATTCTTTTTTTTTTAATGCATTTTATTAAAATATAATTTGTTGGTGTTATGTGTCGTTGAGTCAGACCCAACTCATAGCGACCCCTCCTTGGGTTTCGAAGGTTGTATCACTACTGAAGTAGTTCGCCCAACCTTCCTTTCGAGGAGTGGAAATATAATTTATGTACAGTGAAATACGCAAAATTAAGTGATGTGGGTCAATGCAATTTTTTTTTTTTTTTTTTTTAGCAGTGTTCCCTCCCCTCCCCTCTCACCCTTGGCAACGAATAAAGAAAAGTTTCCCTCCATACATAAACCTGCAGTGTTTTGCAGACTCTACATTATTCTTTAGCACTGTATAACATTCCATTATGTGTATGTACCATAGTGTGGTCATCCACTCTTCCAATATAAATCTTAGAGATAAGTCCCTTGCCAGATACACAATTATCGGCAAATACAAATTTGTTGCTGTCATTTTTGTTATGTGCTTTTTCACGGTGTCGATTTCTTTGTTCCGTATAATTTTCTATGCTGAGCTTATTTGTTTATGAATCGTGCTATCACTTCCTTCATTGCTATTGTTTTAGTATTTGCTGAACATTTATGCTGATCCTCTTTTTTGATGTGAAAGTTTATCATTTTTCTTTGAGGTTACCCTGTGATTTATAGTTTTCTTCCCAAGTTTAAAACAGTCCATTCTACCTTACAGTTGTCTTGACTTCCCTACCATCTAGAAGTTCTGTAACGACACAATTTTTTCCCTCTTTTTGGTTTGTAGTTGTCCTCATTTGTCAGTTAATTTCTCTGGTTCCCTGTTTACAATCTTGTAGCCATATTTACTTTGGATACTTCCATAGCTGGGTTGGTCTCTAAGTTATACCATCATGTGTATTAATGGTCAGTTGTTGTTGGCTGTTGTTGCTTCTCTGTCCAAAGGGCTCTCTTTAGCATCTCTTGTAAGCTTGGTCTGGTTTTAACAAATTCCCTTAATTTCTGTTTATTTGGAAATGTCCTGAGTTCACCATCATATTTGAGGGACAATTTTGCAGGGTACATAATTCTTTGTTGGCAACTTTTTTCTTTCAGGTTTTTATATATACCATCCCATTGTCTTCTCACCTACATGGTTTCTGCTGAGAAATCTGAGCTTAGTCTTATTGGTTGCCCCTTGTAGGTAACTTTTCTTTTTTCTTGTGCTGCTTTCATGATTCTTTCTTTGTCTTTGATTTTGGTAAGTTTGATGATGACATATATTAGTGATTTTCTTTTGGGGTCTATCCTGTTTGGGGTTCGTTGGACTTCCTAAATGGATATATTCTCATCTTTCATCATACCAGGAAAATTCTCTTCCAACAAATCTTCGACAATTTTCTCTGTGGTTTTATTTGCCTGTTCCTGTTCTGGAATTCCGATTACACATAAGTTATTCCTTTTGATGGAACCTTAAGCTTTCTCCATTTTGTTTTGATCTTTTTTTCTGATTTATCTCTTTCTAAAGAAGGGTTCAGGTATTTGCCTTCAATCTCCTTAATTCTGTCTTCCATTGATTAAATTCTGCTACTTTGCCCATTCAATGTCCTATTTATTTCTGAAAAATTAGTATTAATCTTCTGGATTTCTAAGTGTAGATTTTGTATCATTTCTAATTTTTCACTTATTTTGTCATTTTGTTCTTGTATTGTCTTTCAAAATTGTTCTAGGGTTTTCTCTGTGTTTTTCTTGATCTATCTCTCAGTTTGTTGAAGAAACCTAAATATAATGCTTTTGAATTCCTTATCAGGGTGTTCTAAAGCTGCATCTTCCTCAGGGATGTGTTTTGAGTCCGTATCCTGGTCCCTGTTTCTCCTGCTTTATCTTGTTTCTTTGTGTGGACTGTGATGTTCTATTGTCTCCGAGGCACTGTGACGTTTTTGTGTTTATATTTAATTAGTGATTATATGTTGGAGTTACCTGCCCATGATTTTAGTTACCTTTGTTTTGTTTGTATGTTTTCTGTGCAAGCAGGGTATTGTGTTCCTCTATTCACTAGTTGACAGCACTTACACCCTCACCACCTGTCTCCTTTCCTGTTGTCAGCCTCTTGGGTGTCCCTGCCAACCTTGGCAAACAGAGCCTATTCTTAGTTGCCTGGAATCTGAATAAGAATGTTATCACTTGAAAATCCAAAATGGTTGCCACTTGTAAAGATTCAAAATGGCTGCGCACTCGGTCACTTTAAATAGACAAAATGGCTGCCACATGTAAACAATCAAAATGGCTGTGCCCTCCAGACAGCGGAAAGTCAACAGCTCAGGTTGTCTCCCTCCTTGCTGTTTCCCTTCCCAGTCATAGGCCATCAGCACAGGCATCCCTGCAGCCATTGGTGATCAGACTTGATCTTTAGGTCCATTCTCAGGTCCCAACACCACTTGGATATATTCAGGCTGTTGGTCCTCTCAGTGTAGCTAACAGTCCATAGGTCCAACCATCTCTGTACTCACTGTTTTTGTTCAGGTTTTTCCACCAGTTGCCGCCTAACTCACTTCTGTATAGTTCCTTTCAAAGCTCAGGGCTCCAGAATTAGTTTCTGTATCTCTGTCGATTGGGTTTTCTTTTCTTTGTTGAAGAGGGTCTGTGTCGCTTGTCTGCCTATTCCTCCATCTTACTAGAAGCCTCCTTGATATATATTCTTAAGTAATGGAATTTATATTTAGTAATAGGTAACTAAAAGTTAGCGTATTGGGTCAAAGGTGATGTAGAATGTTCATAATAATTACTAAGAAAGACATCCAGTAAGATGGCAGAATAGGCAGACAAGCTACACAGACCCTCTTCAACAAAGAAAAGAGAATCCTGGAGCTGTGAGCTCTGAAAGAAAGGATGCAGAAGTGTACTAAAGACCAACTAGTAGAAGAACCTGAATGAAAACAGTGACTAAGAAGACAAATGGAATGGTGGACGGTCAGCTATCCTGATGGGATGGACAGCCTGAATATTTCCAAGTGGTGTTAGGATCTGAAAACTAACCTAAAAATTGGCCCTGTTCACGAAAAGCTGCATGGACAACTGTGCTGGTGGCTGGCTGAAGACTAAAAAGGGAAATCGCAAAGAAGGAAACAAACTAAGTTGTGGACTTTTGGCTTTCCAGAGGGCATAGCCATTTTGAGTATTTACAAACAGCAGACATTTTGGATATTTAAAATCTTGTTCAGATTCCAGGGACGTAAAAATAGCTCTGCTTGCCAAGGATAGCACAGAAATACAGAAGGCTGGTGACTGGATAGGAGACAGGTTGTGAGTGCATAAGTGCTGCCAAATAATGAATAGAGAAGCACAGTATCCTGCTTACTCAGATACATCCAAAGAAAACAAAATGAAAATCTTGGGCACATCACTTCAATATACAGTCACCAATTAAATATAAAAAACAAAATGCCATGATGTTTTGGAGACAACAGACCATCACAGTTCACACAAAGAAGCAAGATAAAGCAGTAGAAACAAGGGACAAGGATACAGAACCAGAACACATCCCTGAGGAAGATGCATCATTGGAACTCTCTGATAAGGAATATAAAACAATTATATTTAGGTAACTTCAACAAATTGAGAGAGAGAGAGATCAAGAAGAACACTAAACAAATTGAAGAAAACATAGAGAAAACTTTAGAACAATTTCAGGACACAACACAAGAACAAAATGACAAAATAAGTGAAAATACAAAATCTACAGATAGAAATCCATAAGATTAATACTAAATTTTCAGCAATAGATAACACATTGAATGGGCTAAGGAGTAGAATTGAATCCATGGCAGACAGAGTTAGTGAGGTTGAAGACAAATACCTCAATATTTCTTTGTAAAGTGATCAATTAGAAAAAAGATCAAAACAAAAGGAAGAAAGCCTAAGGTTCATGTGGGGTACCATCAAAAGGAATAACCTACATTTAATCAGAATTCCAGAACAGGAAGAGACAAATAAAGCCACAGAGAAAACTGTTGAAGATGTGTTGGAAGAGAATTTCCCTGATATGATGGAAAGATAAGAATGTATTTATTCAAGAAATCCAATGAACCCCAAACAGAATAGACCCCAAAAGAAAATCACCAAGACATATATCATCATCAAACTCATGAAAACCAAACACAAAGAAAGACTCCTGAAAGTAGCATGGGAAAAACAAAAAAGTTAGCTACAAAGGGCAACCAATAAGACTAAGCTCTGATTTCCCAGCAGAAACCACACAAATGACAGAGGCAATGGGATTGTATATCTAAAACCTGGAAGAAAAAAATTTCCAACCAAGAATTATACACCCAGCAATACTGTCCCTCAAATATGATGGTGAAATTAGCACACTTCCAGATAACCAGAAATGAATTTTTTTAAAACCAGATCTTATAAGAGATGCTAAAGGGAACCCTTTGAACAGAGAACCAACAACAGCAAACAACAACTAACTATTAACACACATGATGACATAACCCAGAAACCAAGCCAGTTATGGAAGTACCCAAAGTAAGTAAGTCTACAAGATTATAAACAGGGAACCAGAGACATCAACTGTCAAATGAGGACAACTACAAACCAAAAAGAGGGAAAAAACTGTGTAGTTAGAGAAATTCTAAATGGTGAGGAAGTCAAGATAATTGCAAGACAGAACAGACTGTTCTAAACTTGGGAAGAAAATTACACATCACAGAGTAGCCTCAAAGAAAAATGATAAACCTTCACATCAAAATAAAAAAGAGGACAAGTACAAATATTTAGCAAATACCAAAACAAAACAGCAATGAAGGAAGTAATAACACAACTCATAAACAAAACGAGCTCAGCACAGAAAATTATATGGAACAAAGAAATCAGCAACACCACAAAAAACACATAATAAAATGACAGCAACAATTCATACTTGTTGATAATTACACCAAATGTAAATGGATTAAATGCACCACTCATGAGATGGAGAGTTGCAGACTAGATAAGAAAACATAATCCATCAATATACTGTCTACAAGAGACACATCATAGAGACAAAGACAAAAACAGACTAAAAATTGAAGTCTGAAAACAGATATATCAAACAAATGGCAACCATCAAAGAGCAGGAGTAGCAATATTGATTTCTGATCCAATTGACTTTAAGACAAAAACCACCATAAGACACAAGGAAAGACATTATATAATTATTAAAGGATCAAGTGAATAAGAGCCCATAATAATAAATATATATGTACCCAATGAAAGGGCCCAAAATACATAAATTAGACTTTAAGAGAACTGAAAAGACAAATAGATGACTCCTCAGTCATAGTAGGAGACTTTAATACACCACTTTCAATCAAAGACAGAACTGGAAAGAAACTCAACAAGGCATAGAAGAACTGAACAATACAAATCCACCATACATCACACCAGACATCTATAGAGCACTTCACCCAACAATAGCACAATATACATTCTTTTCCATTGCACATGGAACATTCTTCAGGATAGACCATATGTTACACCAATAAGCGAGCCTTCATAAATTTTAAAACACTGAAAAACTGCAAAGCATCCTCTCACATCACAATGCTATAAAATTTGAAATCAACAATAAGAAGATCAACGGAAAAAGAGCAAACACATGGAAACTGAATAACACTCTCCTTGAAAAGGGATGTGTAGTAGAAGAAATTAATATGAAATTAAAAAATTCCTTGAATTAAATGAGAATGAAAACACAATATATCAAAATCTTTGGGACACAGTAAAAGCAATCATCAGAGCCCAATGTATAGCAATAAATGTACACATCAAAAAAAGAAGACTTAACCCAACATCTCCAACAATTAGAAAAAGAGTAGCAAAAAAAAAAAAAAAAGCCTATAGTCATCAGAAGAAAAGAAATAATAGAAAGACAATAGAAGAAATCAACAACACTAAAAGTTGTTTTTTTCAAAATATTAATAAAATTGACAAACCACTGGCACAGAGAGAGAGAACACAAGTAACATGAATAAGAAATGAATTAGGCTATGTTACAACAGAACCAAACAGAAATTAAAAAGATAATTCAGGATACTATGGAGAACTATACTGCAACAAATTTGAAAATCTGGAAGAAATGGACAGATTTCTAGAAACATACTACTTACCTAAACTAACACAGACTGAGGTGGAAAATTTGAACAGACCCATAACGAAAGAAGAAATTGAACAGGTCATCAAAAAATTACCAACAACAAAAAAAGCCCTGGCCCAGATGGTTTCACTGGAGAATTCTACCTAACATTCAGAGAACTGACACTAATTCTATTTAAATTATTCCAGAACATAGAAGAGGATGGAATCCTGCCAAATTCATTTTATGAAGCGAGCATAACCTCAATACCAAAACCAGGCAAAGACATCACTAAAAAGGAAAACTGCAGTCCAATACCCCTCATGAAAATCTTCAATAAAATCCTACCCAATAGACTCCAACAGCGTATCCAAAAAACAATATATTATGACCAAGTGGGGTTCATACCAGGTATGCAAGGATGGTTCAACCATAGACGAACAATCAATGTCATCCATCACAGAAATAAAACAAAGGTAAAGAACCCCATGATCATATTAATCAATGCAGAAAAGGCATTTGATAAAATCCAAAACTCATTCCTGATAAAAACTCTCAGCAAAATAGGAATAGAAGGGAAATTCCTTAACATAATAAATGGCCTCTATGCAAAACCAACAGCCAACAATATTCTCAATGGAGAAAGACTGAAACCATTCCACTTGCGAACAGGAAGCAACAAGGATGTCCTCTATCACTACTTCTATTCGACACTGCATTGGAAGTCCTAGCCAAAGCAGTAAGGCAAGAAAGGGAAACCAAAGGCATCCACATTGGTAAGGAAGAAGTAAAACTATCCCTATTTGCTGATGATGTGGTGCTATATATAGAAAACCAAAGAGACTCAGCAAAATAATTAATGGAACTAATTAAGAGATTTAGCATAGTGGCGGGATACAAGATCAACATACAAAAATCAGTTGGATTCCTCTACACCAGCAAAGAGAGTGCTGAAAAGGAAATAAGGAAACCAATACCATTTACAATAGCTGCCCAGCGCCCCCCTAAAAAAAAAAAAAAAAGGACACTTGGGAATAAATCTCACTAGGGACACAAAAGACCTGTACAAAGAAAACTACAAATCACTACTTCAAGAAACCATTGTTGTTGTTGTTGTTTTGCCGTCGAGTCGGCCCCAACTCATAGCGACCCCTCCTTGGGTTTCCGAGGCAGTATCACTACGCAAGTAGGATTGCCCAACCTTCCTTCCGAGGAGTGGCTGGTGGGTTTGAACCACCAGCCTTCTGGTGAGCAGCCAGGTGCTTTAGGCACTATGCTACCAGAGCTCCTTCAAGAAACCATAAAAGATCTAAATAAATGGAAGAACATACTATGCTCGTGGATAGAAAGATTGAACATGGTGAAAATGTCAATACTACCCAAAGCAATCTATACATTCAATGCAATCCCAATCCAGATCCCATCAACATTCTTTAAAGACATGGAAAAATCAGTCACTAATTTCATATGGAAAGGAAAGAAACCTTGGATAAACAAAACACTATTGAAGAAGAAAAAAGTAGGAGGTCTCACACTCCTGGATCTCAAAACCTTCTATACAGCCACAGGAGTCAAAATGACCTGGTATTGGAACAACAACAGAACATAGACCAGTGAAACAGAATTTGAAATCCAGAAATAGATCCATCGACCTATGGTCAGCTGAATTTTGACAAAGGGCTGAAATCCATTAAATGGGGAAGAGATGGTCTCTTTAACAAATGGTGCTGGCAAAACTGGATATCTATTTGCAGAAAAATGAAACAAGATCTGTACCTCACACTATACACAAAAAGTAACTCCAGATAGATCAAAGACTTAAATGTGAAACCTAAAACTATAAAGTTTCTCAAGGAAAAACTAACGGCAAATTTACTAAAACTCACTGCCCTTGAGTCGATTTGACTCAGAGCAACCCCTCCTTGGGTTTCCAAGGCGCTATCTCTATGGACGTAGATTCTTCCTACTGAAGAGTGGCTGGTGGGTTTGAACTACCAGCCTTCTGGTTAGCAGTCAAATGCCTTAGGCACTATGACACCAGAGGCCCAAATTTATGGGCCCTAATTTATGGCATAAATAGACTGTCAAGAATAACCAAAATGCACAAAGAGCAGAAGATAAACTAGATGGATGGGACCTTCTAAAAATTAAATTTTTATGTGCTTCAAAAGACTTCTCCAAAAGAGTGAAAAGAGAACCTACGGATTGGGAAAAAATATTTGGCAACAGCTTATCTGACAAGGGACTTATCTCTAAAATTGATAGAAAACTCCAAAATCTCAACAACAAATAGGCAAATAACCCAATTAAAAAACTGGGCAGAAGACATGAATAGACAGTTCACCAAAGAGAATATTCAGGCAGCCACAAACACATGAAAAAAATGTTCATGATCATTAGCCATTACCAAACCAAAAACTCACTGCTGTCAAGTTGATTCTAACTCATAGTGAATTTTCCTTGGGTTTCTGAGGCGGTATCTCTACAGAAGTAAATTGCCCAGTCTTCATTCCGAGGAGTGGCTGGAGGATTTGCACCACCAACCTTCTGGTTAGCAGTCAAATGTCTTTGGCACTATGCCACCTAACCTCCCCTCATTAGCCATTAGAGAAATGCAAATCAAAACAACAATGAGATATCATCTGGCCCAAGCACTAATGGCAGTGTTCAACAAGGTAGAAAATAAACACTGCTGAGGATGTGGAGAGATTGGGACTCTCATCCACTGCTGGTGAGACTGTAAAATGATACAACCACTCTGGGAAACAGTATGGTGCTTCCTTAAAAAGTTAGAATTAGAAATACCATTTAATCCAACAATCCCCTTACTAGGTATATATCCTAAAGAAGTGAGAGCCAGGACAAGAACAGATATATGCACACCCATGTTCATTGCAGCATAATTTACAAAAGCCAAAAGATGGGAACAACCTAGGTGTTCATCAAAAAAAGAATGGATAACTAAACTATGGTACATACACACAATGGAATACAATGCAACAGTGAAGCATAATGCAGAATCTGCAAAACACTGCATAATGTGGATGTACTTGCAGGACATTATGCTGAGTGAAATAAGTCAATCACAGAAGGAAAAATGTTGTATTAGTTCACTATTGTACAAAGTCAAGGAAAGGTGTCTACATGTACAACTTTCTTTGTGATGGGGTGGGGGAGAACTTTGCAAAAATAAAGTAATTAAAGTTAAAACAAAAAATAAAAATAATGAGATTATTATTCTAAAATTTTTGCAGCAATCTATATGTGAACTAGTATGTACCAGTATGAGAGTACAGAGATACATATACTCTGATTTGGATCAATAGAGATAATATATATATAGTATATACCAGTATGAGAGAGACTGTTTCCCCTCATCCTGAATAACTGGATAACACTGGCTTTTATTACTCTTTTAAAGTTAATGTTTTTGAAAAATGCTTTCTCAATTTAGATTCAGTGACCAAAGCCGAGCACATTCTCACTTGCTTATGGTGAAGTGCCTAAGGCATGTGACTGCTAACCAGAAGGTTGGCAGTTCAAACCCACCAGCCACTCCTCGCAAAGAAGGTTGGGACAATCTACTTCTGTAGAGATACCGCCTCAGAAACCCAAGGAGGGGTCTCTCTGAGTTGGATCTGACTTGACGGGAGTGAGTTTGGTTTTTTTGTTTATTGGTCATTTACATTTCTTCTTTCAATTTTTTGATTCTATCCTTTGCTTTAGGGTTCTTGGTCTTTTTACAATCAATTTGTTTAAGTTGATTTAGTTTACTAGATTTATTAACTTTTTGTCTATTACATGTCTTAAAAATATTTTCTGAGTCTTAACTTCTGGTAAGATGGAGGAATAGGCAGACTAGTGACACAGATCCTCTTCAACAAAGAAAAGAAAACCCAATCGACAGAGATACAGAAGATAATCATGGAGCCCTGGGCTTTGAAAGGAACTACACAGAAGTGCATTAGGCACCAACTAGTGGAAAAACCTGAATGAAAACAGTCAGTACAAAGATGGTCGGACCTGCGGACTGTCAGCTATTCTGATGGGACCAACAGTCTGAATATTTCCAAGTGGTGTTGGGACATGAGAATGGACCTTAAGATCAGCCCTGGTCACCAAGAGCTTCAGGGATGACTGCGCTGGTTGCCTATGACTAGGAAGAGAAACAGCAAGGAGGGAGACTACCTGAGCTGTGGACTTTGCACTGTCCGGAGGGCACACCCATTTTGATTGTTTACACGCAGCAGCCATTTTGGCTATTTAAAGTGACCAAGGGTGCAGCCATTTTGAATGCTAACAAGCAGTGGCCATTTTGGATATTTAAACTGACTGAGGCTGTAGCCATTTTGAATGTTTACAGCTGGTGGCCATTTTGGATATTTCAAGTGACTGAGGGTGCAACCATTTTGAATCTTTACAAGGAGCAAGCATTTTGGATTTTAAAGTGATAGCATTCTCATTCAGATTCCAGGGACCTAAGAATAGGCTCTGTTTGCCATGGTCAGCAGGGATATCCGAGAGGCTGACAACAGGAAAGGAGACAGGTGATGAGTGTATAAGTGCTGTCAACTAGTGAACAGAGGAGCACAGTACCTTGCTTGCATAGATAACATACAAAGAAAATGAAAATCGTGGGCAAGTCACTCCAACATACAATCACCAATTAAATATAAACACAAAAAAATCACAATATCTCAGAGACAACAGAGCATCACAGTCCACACAAAGAAGCAAGATCAAGCAGGAGAAACAAGGGATCAGGATACAGACCCAAAATATATCCCTGAGGAAGATGCAACATTGGAACTCCCTAATAAGGAATTCAAAAAGAATTATATTTAGGTATCTTCAACGGATTGAGAAGACAGATCAAGGAAAACACAGAGAAAACCCTAGAACAATTTTGAAAGACAATACAAGAACAAAATGACAAAATAAATGAAAAATTAGAAATGATACAAAATCTACACACAGAAATCCAGAAGATTAATGCTAAATTTTCAGAAATAGATAGGACATTGAATGGGCGAAGGAGCAGAATTGAATCAATGGAAGACAGAATTAGGGAGATTGAAGGCAAATACCTGAACGCTTCTTTGGAAAGGGATCAATCAGAAAAAAGGTCAAAACAAAATGAAGAGAGCCTAAGGTTCATGTGGGATACCATCAAAAGAAATAACCT
>NW_006921641.1:10975336-10977483 GCF_000298275.1 Orycteropus afer afer
GAAGGAAGATGGGGCAATCTACTTTTGTAGTGATACTGCCTTGGAAACCCAAGGAGGGGTCACTGTGAGTCGAGTCCGACTAGATGGCACATAACAACAACAAAAATGCATTAAAAAGAGAAAAAAATATTTTGGGTCAGTCTCATTTTTGACTTTTTACTTGGTTTCAGGGAACTTCTGTTGTCATAAGAAAAATTAGATTTTTTCACAGAGTTAAAACTGGTTTAATATTTCCTCCCACCCTGAGGTTTTTTTTTTAACTATCTATTTTTTTCCTTTTTGGGTGGGGTTATCTAATTTTTAATCTAACATCTTTATAATTTTATTTTTATATGTAGATTTTTAAAACATTTGAAATATATTTTTATGTGATAAAATATTAGAAAAATGGCTTTGTATTTTGCAAATCAAGAAAGGTGTGGAAGGCCTTAGCCTGGTATCTGGAATTGGAATGAATGACCTAATCAGTAAAGGAATGTATGTTAATTCCTAACATTTACTGTCTTAAAAAAAAAAATCCCTTGCTGTCTGCTGTCAGGTTGATTCAAACTAATGGCAACCCCATGGAGAGAGAAAGTGGAGAGAGAAGTATACTCTCTGCATGTAATCATTTTCAGGAACAGAGTTTACAGAAGCTCCTGTTACCAAAGATGTCTGCAAACTAAGTGCTGACTTGTTGCCTCCTGCCCCCTCACCCCATACACCAAGTTCTGTAGAGCTAGTTGTATGAAAAGGAGAATAAAGATTGGGTGTTTGAGCTTATCTATCACTTTCTGCCCTTGTACAGATGACAAAGTATTTAACCTTGAATTTTCTTTTCTGTAAAAGGAGGATTTAAAAGACTTTAAAGTACTTAGCCTCTTGACAAATACTAACTACCTAGTTATATAACATGACTCTAATAAACAACAACAACAAAACTCACTGCCCTCGAGTGGATCCCAACTCAATAACGAGCCCTCCTTGGGTTTTCAAGGTGGTATCATTATGGAAGTAGATTGCCCAATCTTCCTTCAGAGGAGGTGCTGGTAGGTTTGAACCACCAGCCTCCTGGTGAGCAGTCAAAGGCCTTATTGACTATGCCACTCATTAAATATCTGAGATTTGAGTTAGAAGTTGAGCTTCAAAAATCACATTCATAGGGCCAAATTCATTTTACAATCTAGGTATAGTAGTAGTTCTTTTTATAGTTAGAATGATCACCTTAAGGAAGACAAGAAAAAAGAATGACTTTCAGATACCTTCCCCCAGCAACTCAGTATCCTTGTTAAATAAAAGGTTAAGGCTGAAGGCTATGACCACATGTCACAAAAACCTATAAATACTCACTAGGAAGAACTTGGAGCCACTAAAAACTCTTTTTAATTAACAGCTTCATTCTAGGTGCCTATGAATAATTTAGAATTACTTTCCTTTTCTACTTTTTAACTTGTCATTTCACTATTATTCAAGCAAAAAACAGAAAGAAATGCTGAGAGACAATTTTCAAAACAAACAGAATAACCCCAGTTTTTATAATCAACATTCATCATCTGGTATCCTGCAAAGAGTACATGAAACATTAGTCTGAATATGAAAATAGTTATTTCCAGGAGTTCATTTTACAAACTACTTTAATATATTTTATTCCTCTTGGTGTGGCACATGAGTTTCCCCTGAATTGGTATTTGATTCCTAATGACTACTGAAGTTTGAGGTTGAGTGCTTAAATAAGCCCAAAGAATTCCAAAAATATAAATCCACACAGTGATGTTTCCAGTTTCCGCAACCCTAACAAGCTTGTACATGTGTTCTTTCCCATCTGGGAAATTATAAAAGAAGCTCTTATACCATGGTTCTTAGAAGCTAACATTACAGATGATTATTGTAACCACTAATAGCAGCATTTGGAACAGAAGGAGTGATTACAATGTAGTTGGGGACACTTAAAAATGTAGAAGTATACATTTCCAGGGCTTTCTATCTGTGCAATTTAAAACTGCAGCAGGCCAAAATGGATGGGGGGTGGGTGCCAAATTTGCCAAACTAAAGAAGTTTATTGCCTCCTACCTTTATGTCAGGAGCTCTGGTGGTGCAGTGCCTAAGGCATTTGACTGCTAACCAGAAGGCTGGAGGTTCAAACCCACCAGCCACTCCTCGGAAGGAAG
>NW_006921641.1:10977583-11004173 GCF_000298275.1 Orycteropus afer afer
GGTTCAAACCCACCAGCCACTCCTCGGAAGGAAGGTTGGGCATTCCTACTTCCGTAGGGATACTGCCTCGGAAACCCAAGGAGGGGTCGCTATGAGTTGGGGTCAACTCAATGGCAAATAACAACAACAACAACACCTTTATGTCAGGGAGCTCTGGTAGCTTAGTGCCTAGGGTACTTGACTGCTAATCAGAAGGCTGGCGGTTCAAACCCACCAGCCACTTCTCGTAAGGAAGATGGGGCAATCTACTTCTGTAGTGATACTGCCTCGGAAACCCAAGGAGGGGTCGCTATGTGTCAGGTCTGACTTGACGGCACATAACAACAACAACCTTTATGTCAAGCATGGACATACACATATGATGAGGTAATAAGTAACTCACTGCTGTTGAGTTGGATCTGACTCATAGCAACCCCAACCCCTCCTTGGGTTTCCCAGGCGGTATCATTAGGGCAGTCGATTGCCCAACCTTCCTTCTGAGGAGTGGCTGGTGGGTTTGAACCGCCAGCCTTCTAGTTAGCAGTCAAGTGCCTTAGACACTACGCCATCAGAGCTCCTAGGTAATAAATAGTGGCCACTTTTTTTTTCGCCTGAAATTTAACAGTAGATTTGGCTCAGCACTTGACTATAGCAGAAAGGGGTTCTTATAGCTGATAATAAATATCCAGTAGATGATGAGTTCCTTGCAATCTGGGAGCTTTTCCTGTTCATCTTCCCATTTCAATGTCTGGAACATGATACATACATAATCAAATTGGCTGAAAAAAAGAAATTAAGACATGAATAACTGAAAGAGTAAATGAATGAAACAAAACACTAAATTTGTTTTTCTAAACTGAGGAATATTTGGAGTTTCAAAATTCATAGTACAAAGCTAATGGAAATAAATAGAAAATGGTTTCAGTTAGGAAGATTCTCAATATTGATTTCTTTAGGTCCATAACTCTATGACTACATAAGATTTTACTGAAGAAAACTCAAATCTAAATTATGTATCAGTAAAGGATACACCTACTTAATAAGAATCAACATTTCTGTTTAGATGATAGTAAGTTATTTATATAATAATTTCAAGTGGGGGCTCTTTCTATATACATCAAAAGGGTGTAGGAAAAAAAGCAACAGTTAGTTTTGGAAATTAAAGTAAACACAAGTGCTATTTATCATTATGTTGTATACTTTGATAGGAGCTCTGGTGGCATCATGCCTAAGGAATTTGACTGCTATCTAGAAGGCTGGCGGTTCAAACCCACCAGCCACTCCTTCGAAGAAAGATGGGGCAATCTACTTCCATAGTGATACTGACTCAGAAATCCAAGGAGGGATCCTATGAGTTGGAAGGACCCAGCAAACCTTTACTTTGATATGCTAATTATCCTAAATAAAGATAGCAGCCATTAAAGAAGCCACTGTATGTGGAGATCAGAAGTGTCAATACAGGTACAAACTATCAGTTAACTAAGTGCTCATAGACATTAGCTGAACCATAAACCACAGGTCATATAGGAAAATTATATAAAAGCCATTGTACTTTTCAATTCAAAATGGCTTACAACAAAGCTGTACCTATTACTAGCAAAATCAATCTGTGGGCCCAATGACTATAAAGAAGGTATTATACAGGAGTCCCAGGATGTTGCAAACTGTTAACACAATAGGCTGCTAACTGAAAAGTTGCAGTTTGAGTCCACCTTAAGTCCCCTCAGAACAGAGCCTTCAGGATCTCCTTCCAAAAAACCAGTCATTGAAAACCCTATGAAGCACTGTTCTACTATAACACATATGAGATCACCATGAATAGAAGCTGATGGCAACTAGTGGTGGTGGTGGATATAGTATATTAAAAATCATGTAAGTGACATTTTGAATAGCATTCCAAATGGTATTAAGCTAGATTTCGGAATAATTATGATTTTCAGGGTAAAGCATCTCATAATACAAAAGGGAGGAGTTTTTAAAAAGCTATAAGCAAATCAAAATGCTCATAACAGAATCTTATTTTAAAATGTACTATGAGATGTTTCTACTTTAATGGCTCCAGTATTTTAGTCATATAGATACAGCACCATCAAATTAAGTATATTAAGATTTTTCAAAGTCACATTTTTCAAGTAGTAGAAAACTCTCTCATTTTTTCAAGTAGTAGAAAATGCTCTCATTGATTAAACAAAATAAGTAAAATATATAGCATGTTACAAATGTTACGGAAAAGAAATAATGCAGGGAAAGGGACAGGGAGTGGAGAGAGAATGAAAGTTTAAAGAAGGTGGTCAAAGATGGCCTTATGGAGAACCAACAGTGCTCTCTCATTACTTAAGATGAGATTTAAGGTAAAAAGTTCTCTTGACTCACTGTGTTCCAAAGCAGTATAAGCAGGCCCAATCAAAATTTGAATTCTATTGTCAGTAAGACAACAATGACTATGTTAGAAACAGAAATAAATCCAAGCAGAAGAAGTATTTAAAAACATGGAAAATGATGTATATAAGACTTTAGTCTCACTGCTAAGAGGTCTCCGTCCAGTCATAATATTACTTATTCTAAAAATTGGGTCATTTCCTCTTCTTAAAAGTGCTGGGAAATATACAAGTGTCAGGAAAAGAATTATATCATATTATTACACAAAAATATATGTGTTTTATGTTTTTTTCAAACTATGCAACCCCCTCGTGGTTGGTTTTCTATGCAAGCTATGCAATCTTTATGTATCTGTGCATTATTTACATGGTCGCATTATATGCAAAAATACACAGTAATCACAAAGCAAAATAAATCCAAAAGTTAAGGAAGTTGAGCCAAATAGATGAGAAAGAGCAATAAAAAGGTCTCCAGGGGATGGCTCTGTAGCCTGCTAGTGTGACTCCAATCCCTTAGCCTGCTCCTTTACATGCAGACTATTGCAACTCTGGGTTAGGGTTCCAAAAACCTACTAATGATCTATTGCTAACACATACCAAGTTCTTGATTAAAAATTGTCTTGCTTATGAAAGTGGCATTAAAGAGAGGGACTTCTGATTTAGTTTCTCTAAATGTAAAATGGAAGTAAAAAGATTCTTCCTATCTAGTCCAGACAAATTGAGCTACTCATCATATATTTTATTAGATCTCAACTAACAATGCACTTGCCATTTCCCTTTTCAAAAAGTTCTTTCCTTTCTTTAATTGGTGTGGATTTAATTTCTTAAACTCTTATGGCCAAGTCACTCCTTTATTAATATTCCTTTCAACTACAATTTGATCTATGTCTGCCATCAGTAGTTTTCACCATGTTGCTTAACTAATTCCCCAAATAGACTGTGAATTTCTTGAAGGGAGGGTATGGCTCCTCTGCTTCCTATCATGCCACATACTAGCAGCTGACTTTTATTGTTCCCAATAGTCACTTTGCTTAGTGTTTTATATGCATTATCTCATGTAATCTTCAGAACAACCTTACAGGTTGGCAATATTATTCTCACTTGTTGATAAGGAAACTGAGGCTCAAAGATTAAAATAAATTGGCTAAGGGCATACATCTATTAATTGGTGAGGCTGAATTTGAATCCATTTATGTTGACTCAGAACCTGTATCCTTAAACATGGTGCTATACCCCCTAGCATGTATTGGGCACAAAAAAGAGACTCAGTATCAATGGTCTATGAAAGGTATAAAATTTGAAAACCCATATGCAGAAAAGATGACAGGGATTTAGAGTTATTACACATTAACTTGTTCTCCATTTAGTCTAAGTCTTGCATGTTCCAAAAGACTACACGCAACTTAAGGAACAATTTTTTATTCTCTTATTACCCTGGTGGTGCAATGGTTAAACATTCAGCTGCTAACTGGAAGCTCTGTGGTTTGAACTCAGCAGCTGCACTCCATGGGAGAAAGATGTGGCAGTCTACTTCTATAAAGTATCTTCCATAAAGATTACAGCCTTGCAAACCTCACTGGGCAGTTCTGCTCTGTCTTATAGGGTCACTATATGTTGGAATCAACTCAATAAGCAATGGGCTTTTGGTTTTATTACCCAGAGTAATCTATCCCACCTGCATCAGGCTCATAATGGGTATTCAAAACAGACGCTATGCCTAACTGCAATGTATTCATTTGAAATCTTTACACAGGCTCATTAAAGAAAGAGGATAGCTTCTCGATAGACATCAATGAGGACCATGGAGTTCTAAGGCCATAATATCAACTTTCCTTCAATAATGCATATTTAGGCACATTCTATGATTAATCAGATGTACAGTGAAAATAAGAAGAGCTATCATGTCAGGAAGAGGGAACTGCAATGTACTTGAAATAGCCAGCTCTTAAAGGCTAGTGGATAGCTTAAAGGCCAGGATAGTGGATAGCTGTTGCCACCTGCCCATGTTTTTCAAAACTGACATCCTGATTTCATCACTTCTAGATATCATGATAGAGTATGAGGCAGGATTTGTTTGTTTTTTTATTAAATTCATATCTTGCTTATTAGTTTCATAAACAAAGATCATTTCATTGCTCTCATTTATGCAAGAATCTGCTTGTGAAACTGTATTTACTCTTAATATGTTGATTGAGCTGCTGTTTATAAAACTAAACTGAAACAAATGTTATACAAATAAACTTTTGGGAAAAAATCCTGGCTCTTTTAAAATAATGATGATCATAATTTAGCTAGTCGTATACTGTCCCATCAGCTGTTGTAGCTAACAGAGATCCTCAAGAAGCACCAATTTCTTTGAGTAGCCACAGAGAACTCCAAACAGTGTGTGAAACGGAGCTTTCTCTCCAGGAAGCCATCGAGGCTGGGTGCAGAGGAACTTCTGCTATACAGCCAGGATTCTGATTGGAAGCAAATGCTATTTCCTCTCTTCCTCTACCTTCTCTACCCACCAAGGCTTTGAGAGAGAGAATCTAGGAGTATGGTACTTCCCCTGTTCTCCTAACAACTGTCTTCTTAATCAGTACGATGTAAAGCTGTTTCTGGGCTTATTTAAAGGCATCCCTGTCTGAAATTGTTTTACAAATCATCTTCAGATATCCATGAGTTGTTATTTTATTCACACCTACAAACACAAACCTTGCACCAGGTTTCTCCCAAGAGCCTAACCAAACAAGTTAAAACAATAGGTTTTTTTTTTTTTTTTTTTTTTTAATTTAAGCACATTTAGAATAAATATGATCACCATTTACCACATCCCTAATTTGTCTACCAAAGGAGCCCTGGTAGGAGAAAAGACCTGGCAATCTGCTCCCATAATAATTACAGTCTAGAAACCCCACAGAGTCATGTAACTCTGTCCTACACGGTTGCTCTTAGTTGGAATCTATTTGACAGCATGCAACAACAATAGTATTTCTCCATAACTTAAAGAACAGGTGGATAAAGTTGTTACCTAAATAATGTACACAGCTCTCTGTAAAGGAATGAAAAACTTTTAAAGTAGTAGTTTAAATAGAGTGAACACCTGTGATGTTGCTTGTCCAGCACCCTCTCTCTTATCCTGGAAAGTCCCTCTCTCTTCTAGTCCCCACCCCTGTGCCCCAATAGCTCCTGAAAGAGCTGACCTGTTCCTGTACCCCAATCCCTTTGGGAACAGCCAGTGGTTCCAGGCATGGACTGAATCCTTTCCTCAAACTTTGTGACTTTAGGAGCTAAATACAGGCTAGTCCCTCTCCAATGGCAGAAGAAACTGCCAGTAGCCATATACCATACATGGGAGGAGCCAGCCTGCAGTGTGAGAGAATAAAGCCAACACTCTGAGAAAAGCAGAGATGTGAGAGGAAAGAGTTCTGGCAGCATTCACGCCCACAATTCCCATGGTTCTTGGTCCACTGTGTCCCTGCTCTATGGCCGTTTGTCTATTCAACATGGCTCTAGCTTTTGAAAGCTAATTAAATTGCCCTATGTGCCTAAACTAAGTGGTTTTCCTTCACTTACAATTGTTGAACATTTTCTGTTGACAATTATTAAACTGACTAATATAGATGTTAACCATGGGAAATAAAAATTTAAAGAATTAAATGCTAAAAAGAGACTTTTAGCCCTGCGTTATTTGAGTATTTATTACATATATTATAGAATTTTGGACCCTAGTTAGAACGAAAGGGCTTTTTGGACAAAGATGAGACACCTAACTCCACACATGCCCAAAGAAAGCTTTGCTTGTGAGTGTCTGTGATAGTTAAGATTGTGTGTCAACTTGGCTGGACCAGGATTCTAAGTGGTTTAAGTAGTTGTGATATAATCATGTGATATAAACATCTCATCTTCATGAGATGTTCTATGAAACAGAACTCAGTTGAAAGGGAGCTTCCTCAGGGTGTGGCCTGCTTCCAATACGTATATATGGATGTCCTGAGAACATCCTCTGGCTTTCTGTTGTATGTTGGTCCTGCATCTAGCTCATCATCTCCAGTACATGGAGCTGAACCAGTGGCCTACCACACTGCCTGCCGATCTTGGGATTGTTGCCTTCTACCCTGTAAGCCAACAATCTGCCATTTTACCTGCTGATCTTGGATTCGTCATCTACCGAAGTCAGCAGCCTACTACACTGCCTGCCAATCATGGGTTTGTCAGCCTCTGCAGCTGCATGAGACAGAAAAAACCTCCAATTTGACATATGACCCATAAACTTGAGACTTGCCAGCCTCTACAACTGTGAACCATTTCCCTGAGATAAATTTCTCTTTCTCCCTCTCTCTCTGTGTGTATAAATTTCACTGGTTTTGTTTCTTTAGAGAATCCAGCCTAAGACGGTGGCCAAGTAAGATGCAATGACTGGACTCTCCTTGTCTAGACCAAAGAAGAGTCAATAAAATCAAAGACTCAACAAAACAATTACTCCAAAAGACCAATGGACTGTGCAAACCACAGCCTCCACTAGCCTGAGTCCAGAACAATCAGGTGGTGTCTGCCTACCACTACCTATTGCTTTAATCAGGATCACAGTAGAAGGTCCTGGACAGAGTAGGAGAAAAATGTAAATCAAAATTCAAAATCATAAAATAGACCAGATTTACTGGTCTGACAGAGACTGGTGGAACCCCCAAGACTATGGCCTTTGGACACCCTTCAAACCTGGAACTGCACCTACTGCAGGGGATCACCTTCCAGCCAAATAATCCTATGGGCCTTTATAAAGTAAAACATATTCCTCAGAACAATCAAATATACAAGACCAAAAGGCCGGCATTTGTTCAGAAAGCAGGAAGTGGCAGGAAAGAAGGTGCAAAGGAAAAGGGTAATCAAGGGACAAAGTGAAGAGGATTGAGACTAATGTTATGAAACAATGTGTATGCACTGTTGAATGAGAAATTAATGTACTCTGTAAACTGTCACCAAAACCATAATAAAATGTTGAAAAGGAGGATGAGGAAGATGAAGGAATAGAAAGTTTTGCTAGAGCAACCAGCCTGCAGCACCTGGCTCTGGCTGCAGCCAGGCCCTTATTGCTCTCTCTCTGGTCTTCCTGCCTCTCATCCTGGTGGATGTTAAACAGCACAATAACCCATCCAGGGCCTAGGAACACCCTGCACTCCCTACTCTGTGTTGTTGTTAGGTAGCAATGAGTCAGTTCTGACTCACAGCAGCCCTATGTACAACAGAACAAAACACCACCTAGTCCTGCACCATCTTCCAAATTATTGCTATTGCTTGAGTCCATTATTGCAGCCACTGTGTCAAACCACCTCGTCGAGGGTCTTCCCTTTTCTTTGCTGACTCTCTACTTTACCAAGCATGGTGTCTTTCTTCATGGACTGGTCCCTCCTAATAACATGACCAAAGTACAAGAGATGAAGTCTGGCCATTCTCTTCTATAGAACATTCCAGCTGCACTTCTTTCAAGGTAGATTTGTTCATTCTTCTGCCTGTCCATGGTATTTTCAATATTCATTGTCAACACCAAAATTCAAAGGCATCAATTCTTCTTCAGACTTCCTTATTAACTGTCCAGTTTTCACATGCATATAAGCCTATTAAAAATATCATCACTATGGTCAGATGCACCTTAGTCTTCAAAGTGGTATTTTTGCTCTTTAACACTTTAAAAAGGTCTTTTGCTATGGATCTGGCCAGTGCAATACATCATCTGATTCCATGACTGCTCCTTCTATAGGCATTGATTATGGATCTACTTGACAACTTCAATCTTTTCTCCATTTATCATGATGTTGCTTATTGGTCCAGTTGTGAGTATTTTTGTTTTCTTTATGCTAAGGTGTAATCCATATTGCAAGGCTGTAGTCTTTGATTTTCATTGGTAAGTGCTTCAAGTCCTTTTAACTTTCAGCAAGCAAGGCTGTGTCATTGACATACCACAGGTTGTTCATGAGTCTTCCACCAATCCTGATGCTGCATTCTTCTACATATACTCCAGCTTCTCGGATTATTTGCTCAGCATAAAGACTGAATAAGTACGGTGAAAAGAAACAACCCTGATCTACACCTTTCCTGATTTGAAACCAGGCAGTGTCCCCTTGTTCTGTTTGAACAACTGCCTCTTGGTCTATGTAAAGTTCCCTCGTGAGCACAATTAAATGTTCTGGGATTCCCATTTTTCACAATGTTATCCATAATTTGTTATGATCCACACAGTCAAATACCTTTGCATAGCCAATAAAACTTAGGTAAACATCTTTTTAGTATCCTTTGTTTTCAGCCAAGATCCATCTGATATCAGCAATGATAATCCTTGTTCTATATCCTCTTCTGCATCTGGCTTCTGGTAGTTCCTTGCTGATATACTGCTACAACTGATTTTGAGTTATTTTCATCAAAATTTTACTTGCATGTT
The DNA here is from genome assembly GCF_000298275.1 of Orycteropus afer afer. Taxonomy (NCBI): domain Eukaryota; kingdom Metazoa; phylum Chordata; class Mammalia; order Tubulidentata; family Orycteropodidae; genus Orycteropus; species Orycteropus afer. The sequence goes on from NW_006921641.1 coordinate 10,986,359, forward strand.
ATATTAATAATATTTTTTTTTTATAATTTCCACATTCTGTTTTATCACCTTCCTTTGAAATGGACACAAATATGGATCTCTTCCAGCTGGCTGGCCAGGTAGCTATCTTCCAAATTTCTTGGCATAAATGAGTGAGCGCCCCCACACTACATCCATTTGTTGAAACATCTCAATGGGTATTCTATCAATGCCTGGGGCCTTGTTTTTCCCTAATTCCTTCAGTGAAGCTTGAATTTCTACCTTCAATATCATTAGGTCATATACTACCTCCTGAAATGGTTGAATATCAACCAATTCTTTTTGGCACCAAAAAACCAAAACCAAACTCACTGCCGTCGAGTCAGATCCAACTCATAGCGACCCCTCTTTGGGTTTCTGAGGCAGTATCACTATGGAAGTAGTTGCCCAATCTTCCTTCTGAAGAGTGGCTGGTGGATTTGAACCACCAGCCTTCTGGTTAGCAGTCAAATGCCTTAGGCACTACACCACCAGAGCTCCTCTTTTTGGTACAGTGACTCTGTATTCTTTCCATCCTCTTTTGATGCTTCCTGCATCATTCAATATCTTACCCATACTGAAAAAACAAAAACAAAAAACTTCATTGCCACTGAGTCAATTCTGACTCATAGTGACCCCCACTGGGTTTCTGAGGTGGTAAATCTTTATGGAACTAGATTGTCTCATCTTTCTTCCTTGGAGCGGCTAGTGGGTTTGAACTGTCAACCTTCTGGTTAGCAGTCAAATGCCTTAGGTAGTGCACCACCAAAGCTCTATAGAATGCTCTATATTGCAACTGGAGGCTTGAATTTTTTCTTCTGTTCTTTCAGCTTGAGAAATGCTGAGTGTATTTTGATTTTCTAACCCTGTATGTTTGCACTTTTCATTATAATACTTTACTTTGTTTTTGAGCCTCCCTTTGAAATCTTCTGTTCGGCTCTTTTATTTCAACATTTCTTCCTTTAGCTTTAGCTACTTGCCACTCAAAAGCAAGTTTCAGAGTCTCTTCTCACATCCATTTTGGTTCTTTCTTTCCTGTATTTGTAATGATCTTTTATTCTCTTCATGTATGATGTCCTTGACATCATCCCACAACTTGTCTGGTCTTCTCAGCCACTGATGTTCAATGTGTCAAATCCATTCTTCATATTGTCTCTAAATTCAGTTGGGATATACTTTAGGCCATATTTTGGCTCTCATGGACTTGTTTTAATCTTCTTGAATAAGAGCAATTGATAGTCTGTTCCATAGTTGGCTCCTGGCCTTGTTCTGAGTGATGATATTGACTTTCTCCATTGTCTCTTTCCACAGATGTAGTCAGTTTAATTCCTGTGTATTCCATCTGCTGAAGTCCACATGTATAGTTGCCATTTATTTTGTTGAAAAAAGATCTTTGCAATGAATAAGTTGTTGGTCTTGAAAAATTCTATCATGTAATCTCCAGCATCATTTCTATTACCAAGACCATATTTTCCAACTACCAAATGCTTCTTTGTTTCCTACTTTCACATTCCGAAAATCACCAGTAATTATCAATATATCGTAATTGCATGTTTGGCCAATTTTAGACAGCAGAAGTTGGTTAAAAAAACCTTCAATTTCTTCATCTTTGGCTTTAGTGGTTGGTGCATAAACTTGAATAATAGTATTATTAACTGGTCTGCCTTGTAGGCATATGGATATTATCCTATCACTGATAGCACTGTACTTCAGGATAGATCTTGAAATGTTCTTCTTTGAGAATGAATGTGATGTCATTCCTCTTCAATTTGTCATTCCCAGCATAAAAGACCATGACTATCTAATTCAAAACAGCCAGTACCAGTCAATTCAGCTTACAAATGCTAGGACATTGATCTTTATGATTTCAATTTTATTTTTGATAACTTCCAATTTTCCTAGATTCATACCTTGCACATTCCACATTCTGATTATTAATGAATGTTTGCATATGTTTCTTCTCATATTGGGTTGTGCCATATCAGCAAATGACGGTTCCAAAAGCTTTAGTCCATCCATGTCATTTAAGTCAACTCTACTTTGAAGAGGAAGATGTTCCCTACTTGTATTTTGAGCGCCTTCCAACTTGAGGGGCATCTTCTGGCACTATATCAGACAACTTTTCATCCACCTCTGTGCCACCCCCCTCAACCTAATCCAGTGAAGGAAAAGGCAGGAGAGGTGCCAGAGTTAAGGGAGGCCAAAAAAAAAAAAAAAAAAAAACCCATGGCAGTATGCCATTTGAATATATAAAATGTTCTGCAAGTTTGTTATGCAACTTAAGAACTCCACAAATATGGTGATCTTTTTAGCTATAGAATTTCTTTTTATGTAAGGAGTTTACATGTTTTTGTTTTATTTCGTATATGTTAAGTGTGGGCACTATGGGAAGCAATAGATTTGCACAGCTTTTGCAAATAATTGTATACGCCTTAAATGCAAGCTGCTTATGTTATTTTGTCTCTGGGAGCCCTAGCACAGGGCATGCATCTTGCAGCTATGTAACTGTGAGGTAGCCATTGTTATAAGAAATGAGTAAGACAATGCATAAGTGAAAGTGCCTAGCACAGACCTAGTCATGAAGAAGGTACTCGATAAATGTCTGTTTTGCTTTCCTTATTCTTTTCAGACTCTTGTTCTCATACTCTTTCCAATATCATGCTATTCTTTCTATTAAAGTTATATACCCTATCTGCTCTTCTCTAGGTTGTTTATGTTTTGAGGATTAAGATTCTTTCCAGGTGGTTCTGAGTTTGAAGACAGAAAGGAAATGAGCCCTAGGAGCTAATAACACCTTTGCACCCACCCAGTCACCCAGTGGGGAGCTCTGGTGGCGTAGTGCCTAAGGCATCTGGTTGCTAACCAAAGGCTGGCACTTCAAACCCACCAGCCACTCCTTGGAAGGAAGGTTGGGCAATCTACTTCCGTTGTAATACCACCTTGGAAATCCAAGGAGAGGTCGCTATGCATAGGACCAGATGCAATGCATGCGACAGCAGTGAGTGTTTTTTTTTTAATCACCCAGTAGTTTGGCTTAGACTGTCTGATGCTCATGGCAACTAGGCAATTAGTTATTTCCAAGTTCTTTCAGCCACCTGTCAGCACACCCCCATTAAATGAAGAACATCATAACTCACTTAAAAGAGAGAATGGGGGGTCTACTAAAGACTCTCTCCATGAAGTAATCAGAGATCTTGTGATTTACATATTGATGTTATCTGCAGACCCTAAAGGGCAACTTGGAGCTCTGAAAAAAAGAGAGGCGTGGTGCCAAATCTCTCTGCAACTGGCTGGAGGAAAGAGTTTCCATGTAAAAATAAACTCTGAGAAGCTCTGTAAATTCTGTACTTTTCTCCCAGCCTCTACAGTCCTTCTCCTGTCTGTAACGGCCTGGTATTCAAGCTACACTAAAGTATCTTCCCAACTTCATTTTTCAGTACTAAACTAACCCTAACTGCACACTCCATCCTGTCAGCTATATCCAAATTTGCTTTGAAAACGCCTTGTCACTTACTAAATAAGGTCTGCATGAATCAAAAGGAAATGTAAGATCCCAAAGAAGAAGAAACAATCAAAAGTGTTTCTCAAAGAAGTATGAAAAAGAGAGAGATTCAGATGTTATATTAAAAATCCCATAAATAAAAAAACTATAAATGTTAGAGTTACCATAACTATTGAGTGGGTGACTTTGCTGGAAATTTACTAATTATAGAATACTGATGACCAGATTCAGAACTATAAATTGATTTAGACTTTATTATTGGCTTGTATGAGTGAAGAAGAGTTCTTTAATTTGTAAGCTAATAACAGGTTTAATATAGATCAATTGACGGAACATTTACACTTTTGTACTTATGAACAGAAATTGTGACATTTCACGATGCATAAATGATGATGAAAGTACTGAAGCATCCTAGCAAGTTCCAATTCCCCAGGGAAGCTATTAACAGCTTTACATTTCTAGTTCACATTGGAATGTAGATTCAACTTAATGGAGGAGTTTATACTAAATAAGCATGAAAGAATGAAATTAAAACAGCAAACTAGGTTGGGCCCTTTACCTAGGTTTCCCCTATTACTTACTGAATCAAATGTTGGTAAGTGTATAGAAAACCTGTATAATAATCCAAAACATGTTTCAAAAACAAAAACAAAAAAAACTATATTGAAAGAAACACAAGAGCAAAACACCTTCCCAGTGCCTCGACAAAACAAACTGAGCCTTTCCCCCAAACCACAGCTAGTCCCACCCCTGCCTAGGCAATGTGGTCACCTATGGTGCAGATTCTTTTTGGTTTCTTCTACTGTCACTCCTATTCTCAGATTCTACTGAACAGAAGCTCCCTTTGAGCTTAACTCAGGGTTCATTAATACAGGACTCATTCATTCATTCTATGAATATTTGTCAATGCCCTACTATGTATTTGGCATACCTTAAGAGGTATAAAGGATACACGCCCTCAAAACCTTCAGTCAAGTCAGAAAGATAAACAAGTAAACTACCATTAAGTTAAAACTTTTACAAAATAAGTATTGTAAGAGAGGAATGGCAGGGCAAAAGAGGGGTGCTAAAGAGGGGAAAACTGGGTGTTGCATAAGGAAGCAGCAATGTTCTTGGTTGAAAAAAAAGCCATGTGATTGAAAGGAACAAAAAATATAAAGGAATGACAGAAGAGAAAACAGTACTTGGAAAGGCACAAGGTTCATGGCACACACTATGAGTTTGTTATGTTATGTGCCGTCAAGTCGGCCCCGACTCATAGTGACCCCTCCTTGGGTTTTCGAGGCAGTATCACTACGGAACTAGGATTGCCCAACCTTCCTTCCAAGACTATGAGTTTGTTATGTTATGTGCAGTCGAGTCGGCCCCGACTCATAGTGACCCCTCCTTGGGTTTCCGAGGCAGTATCACTACGGAAGTAGGATTGCCCAACCTTCCTTCCGAGGAGTGGCTGGTGGGTTTGAACCGTCAGCCTTCTGAGTCTTAGGAAGGCTGAAATATAGGATGCTAGTGGTGGGGAGAGTAGCCTTGGTGGTGCAGTGGTTAAGGCATTTGATTGCTAAACAAAAGGTCAGCAATTCAAACCCAGCAGCCATTCAGTAGGAGAAAGATGAGGCAGTCTGCTTCCGTAAAGATTCACAGCTTTAGAAACCCTATGCGGCAGTTCTACTCTGTCCTGTAGGGTCGCTATGAATAGAAATCGACTCAATGGCAGTATGTTTAGAGGGGGAAGGGGGGTGAAAAATTAAGCTGGTCAAGGTCAAGGGTCAGATCATAAGTAACCTTGGCGTATTTAATCTAAAGGGTTTGTTTTATTTTAAAGGTAAAGGAAAAAGTTCTAAACAAGGCAAAGATCAGTTTGTTTGAGAAAGTATTCTAACAGCTTGTGAAGGATGGATTGAAGGAGGGAAAAGGTGATGATGGGGTAAGGGAAGGAATGTCCACAATGGTTGATAACAGGGTGAGGAGAGTGTCTGCATAGCAGGGAGAAGTGATAAGGGGTGTCAGAGCCCAAGCAAAGTAAAGAGAGAACCCAGGCTGGTGAGAGGGCAGCAGTAGCAATTAGATTTTGATTACATATAGGGAAATGATCAAATAATATGTTAAAGATAAAGAGAGTCAAATTTAGCACATTTAGAGAAGGAAATGACACAAAAGCATAAAAATAAAAAAAATAGAATGAACCCAGTGTGTTGAACTGGAATTGGAAATATCAGTGTCAACATGGTTCTTCAATAGGTAAGATGTTAAAATAATATGGAACATAAAAATAAATACTAATAGTAACTGACTATACCCCACTTAATAAAATAGGAAATTATGAGTCCATACTGCTGTAAATAAGTAAATTGAACATTTAATGGAAATGAACATTTTTACCATTTTGAAAGACCTCCCCACAACTACTTATTAATTATAAAGGGAAAAATATTTACTTCATAGTGGGGAAGGCTGGCAGACACCATCTTAAACAGGTGATCGAGTGAACATATCATCAGTAATAAATCAAACAGATATGTTTTGCCACTTGAGAGAAGACAACAAGAAGAATACAGTGTCACTTTTGTAATATTCTTGCCACAGATGCATAAACTGAACTTACTCTCAAATGGTTCCCCCAAAAGTGCTTTGTACTATTCTTATAATTCTACCGTAAATTTTAGATGTTTCAAAATTTGAAAAAAAGAATTAAAAGATGACAAAATCCAGTTCAGGCCATACAAATGCACTATTCTCTTAGCCAGCACTAATGAGAAGCGATAAGCTGGAATACTATAAACTCTAAAGTTTTACAGTATCTATTTTTTACTTAATTGCATAATAAAATATGTATAATTCTCAAACCATAACATACCATACTACTTTCCTCAAATATTTTTGTTTCCTTAATTAAGTCCCAAATTAAGGTCATAGCTATTTAATTGGAGTGAATGGTTTCCACTTGATTCCAAAAACCAAGCCCATTGCAGCTGAGTAGATTCCAATTCATAGCAACCCTACAGAATAGAGTCAAACTGCCCCATAAGGTTTCCAAGGCTGTAATTTTTACAGAAGTGGATCGCTCCATCTTTCGCTGTTGAGTGGCTGGCAGGTTTGAACCACTGACCTTTCAGTCAGCAGCTGAGTATTTAGCCATTGTGCCACCAGGGCTCCTTTCCACCTGATTACAAAATTTGATACCCAAAGTAGTCAAATCTAAGTTAGCAATGCTTCTTATAGAAAACTCCTTAATTAGGCTTATTTTGATCTGGGTGCTACACCTCACACTTTAAGTCACCAACAATCCTTTGAGAGATTTATTGTTATTATCTCTATTTTGCAGATTTAAAAGTTATCAAAAAGATAAAGCAAAATGCCCAGAGTCACTCACCTATTAAGCAGAGCCCTAGGAAGCAAATTCAAAATTTTAACTCATTGCCCTTGTTTTTTCTAGTATAATCCAGTAGCTCCCTAGGTGCTATTCATTATTGTTAGAGACACAAAGAATGAGACATGGTCTCAAAGAACTACTTCTGCCCTCTCTTGTTTTTGCTGTAATCAGAAACTTCTGCCTCTTACCTCTTGCTAGGACTCTTCCACATACTAGTTTTTATCAATGAGTGAATTCAGGGACACTATTTATTCTACGTTTTCTCTCATTCCAAGGCACTACAGCAATAATGAAGATTTATAAAGTATAAAAGTAAAGCTACACTTTCTTAAAGTATGGTGTCAAATGAGTTTATTGAATTTATGATAACCACTTAACCGGCATTAAGTGGAGAGATCAAATGACACAGAAGGAGAATAAAGACACAATAGTCTCAGTAGATTACTCGTGAATAGCTCGATGTTGAATAAAAGAGGTCAAAGACCAACTCAGGAAATGTTAGGTGTTCTGGATTAGAAGTGAACTGCTTGTTCTCAACCTTTTAATGTTTTACTTGGTGGAACAGATCACCTAAGAAGCTTTCAGAAACCAAAGCAAGGCCCTTAACTAGAAGAAATGAGACTGGTACTCTCTAAAGTCACAGCCATGTGACCCAGAATGCTTCAATCATCTCTGGAGTGAGGATTATGATATTCCTCTCACTTCAGTGATGGTTAAAAAAAGAAACTGCTAGATAAAAGCAGAGGAAGCAGAATAAGAAAAAAAGCATCTGGAAAGAATAGCAGAATGTGAAAAATTTGGAAGTGAGTGACAAATGAACATCCCCCACACACACACACATCCAAGCTGACTTAAAAGCAGCTCCCCTGTGTAGTGCCTAAGGCATTTGACTGCTAACCAGAAGGTTGGCAATGCAAACCCACCAGCCGCTCGGCAGAAGGAAGATGGGGCAATCCACTTCCATAAAGAAATACTGTATTGGAAACCAAATAGGGGTCACTGTGAGTCAGGATTGCAGCAGTGGGCTGTGCTGACTCAGCTAAACAAATGTTGCCAAACAATGCTACTTGACTAAGTCAATAATAAATTTTCTCAATCAAACTTGTAACACAAAATATGACATGGTTTAATATCACTTCTGCAAGTGATTTATCCATTTGGAGCACTGGATATAAGTCCTCATTAAAATTTTGAGAAGATTATATGTACTGAGTAACTTTTTCTATAACACAAATACTCTAAAATGAAAGTTATCATGTTAAGAGATAATACAATTATTTTCAAATGTACCCTTCCCCACAAAACAACACAAAAAACTAAAGGCTGTTTATATGTTATTCAAGTTTAATTCATCTACCTTATAAACGATTTTAACATAGGAACTTCTAAGAAAACTCAAAGCAGTTATGTTCCTTGTCGTTAAGTACTATGTCAGAGGAGGACAGTGGCTTTGCTTTACCTCCAATGGTCTCTCTCAGAAACACAAACTGGCTGTGTCTATTCCTGGAATTACTCTACCCTCCCCTAGCACTTCATCCTCTCATACTGTGATGCACAGAGAACAGTGGTAATATGTGAAGCAAGTTCAAAGATCCCAAAGTGGAAGACATTGTTTTCCTGCATCCTACCTACTGTAACTGAAAACTGGGAATTTACTGGAATTGAGGATTTATTATGAGTCAGATGGTTGATAGCCTTTCCAACCAAAACATCTGCTCTACAAAGGCACAACTGCTACAATCCATTTCCTCTTGGATCTGGAGAAGGACCAAGATGTAGCTTAGCCCTTTCCTTAAAGATACAGGGACTTGAAATGAGAACTGAAAGAAAAGTAGATTTCTATATCACCTTCTAACTTCCAATACTTTTTTTGATGGTATAAAAGTATAAGAATTAATGTAATTTTTGGATATTAAAAAACTGCAACCAGCAAATATCAAGGACTTTTAACTTATTCAAATTACTTGAAACCAATAATTTTAGATTTCATTTTTTGGTAGGGGGAAGTGTTACTCAAGCACAGTGGAAAAAGGGATTCATGACTCATTCATTAACTGATTCAAAATATATTTACTGAGCACTTCTCTATGTGTCAGGAACTATTTTAGAAAAGAGTGGTGAAGAGACTGATAATTATGGTCCTCCTCTTGGAGCTTACCTTTCAGTGGGGAAACAACAACAAAAAATAAACACTGTAAGGCATCTCATAAACGGTCTTCAACACACCATAGGAGTTTCTATCTTGTTTCCAATGGCCTACTTGCATCAACTGGCACTAACATTTTTCCGGCAATTACAAAGTAGTAAGGTAAATTTTAGGGGCCATGCAACTGAGTCCAGGGGACAGTGTAGGATCATTCCATTGTACATGGGGCACCACGAGTCTGGGTCTGACTTGACTGCAACTAACAAAAATCCTCAAGCAGTGGTTCGGGTTCTCAAGCTTCTTGAAAAACCACACATTAGCTAGACCACAGCTCTGGAGTATGGGGGATGGGCCAAAGAAATCTGAATTTTGTTTTAAGTCACCAGGGGATTGAACTGCATAGCCAGGTTTAGGGTCTATTGCCCTAGAGCACTGACCTCCAAACATTTGAAATCATGCTGTTGTTAGGTGCTGTCAAGTCGGCTCCAACTCATAGCAACCCTATGTCCAACAGAACAAACCACTGCCTGGCCCTATGCCAGCCTCAGACTCCTTGCTGTGCTTGAGCCCATCACTGCAGCCACTGTGTCAAGCCCTCGTGTTGAGGGCCTTCCCCTTTTTCTCTGACCCTTTACTTTACCAAACATGATATCCTTCTCCAGGGAATGGTCCCTTCTGACAATATGACCAAAACAGGTGAGACAAAATCTGGCCATTCTTGCCCCCAAGAAGCATTTGGCTGCACTTTTCTCAGGACATATTTGTTTGTTCTTCTGGCAGTCCATGGTATTTTCAGTATTCTTCACCAATACCACGATTCAAAGGCATCAACTCTTCTTGGGTCTTCCTTATTCACTGTCCAGCTTTCACATGTATATGAGGTGATTGAAAATACTATGGCATGTGTTAGTGTACCTTAGTCTTCAAAGTTTTATCTTTGCTCTTGAACATTTTTAAGAGGTCAGAGGTCTTTTGCAGCAGATTTGCCCAGTGCAATATGACGTCTGACTTTGTGACTGCTGCTTTGATGTACATTGATTGTGGATCCAATAAAACAAAATCCCTGACATCTTCAATCTTTTCTCCATTTATCATGATGTTATTATTGGTCCAGTTGTGAGGATTTTGTTTTCTTTATGTTGAGGTGTAATCCATACTGAAGACTGTCTTTGATCTTCATCAGTAAGTGCTTCAAGTCATCTTCACTTCCAGCAAGCAAGGTTGTATCATTTGCATATCACAGGCTGTTAATGAGTCTTCCTCTAATCCTGATGCCAGTGTACTTCTTCATATGACCCAGTTTCTCGAATTATTTGCTCAGCATACAGATTGAATAAGTATGGTGAAAGGATACAACCCCTATACACACGCTTCCTGATTTTAAACCATGCAGTATCCCCTTGTTGTGTTTGAATGATAGTCTATGTATAGCTTCCTCATGACTACAATGAAGTGTTCTGGAATTCCCATTCTTCTCAATGTTATCCATAATTTGTTATGATCCACACAGTCAAATGCTTTTGCATAGTCAATAAAACACAGGTAAACATCTTTCTGATAGTCTTTGCTTTGAGCCAAGATCCATCTGACATCAGCAATGATATCCCTCATTTGACATCCTCTTCTGAATCAGGCTTGAATTTCTGGAAGTTCCCTGTCAATATACTGCTACAACCATTTTTTAATTATCTTCAGCAATACTTTACTTGTGTGTGATATTAACGATATTTGATAATTTCCACATTCTATTGACTCACTTTCTTGGAATGGGCACAAATACGGATATCTTCCAGTTGGTTGGCCAGGTAGCTGTCTTCCACATTTCTTGGCACAAACAAGTAAGTGCATCTGTTTGTTGAAACATCTCAGTGGGTATCTGAACAATTCTTGGAACTTTACTTTTCGCCAATTCCATCAGTGCAGCTGGGACTTCTTCCTTCAGTATCATTGGTTCTTGATCATATTCTACCTCCTGAAGTAGTTGAATACTGACCACTTCTTTTTGGTACAGTGACTCTGTGTATTCCTTCTATCTTCTTTTGATGCTTCCTGCAACATTCAATATTTTGCCAGTAGAATCCTTCAGTACTACAACTCAAGGCTTGAATGTTTTCTTTAGTTCTTTGAGTTTGAGAAATGCTGAGCATGGTCTTCCTTTTTGGTTTTCTAACTCCATGAGAACATGGAGTTAAAATGCACATTTCATTTTAATACTTTGTCTTCTCAAGCCACCCTCTGAAATCTTCCACTCAGCTCTTTTATTTCATCATTTCTTCTATTCACTTTAGCTACTGTATGATCAAGAGCAAGTTTCAGAGTCTCTTCTTTTTTTTTTTATTTAGATTTGGGTGAAGATTTACAGAGCAAATTCACTCTCGATACAGCAGTTCACATATACTTTGTCTCATGTCATTGACCACAGTTTACCACAATGCAACAGCTCCCCTCCAATTTCCTCCCCAAGGTACCACTTCCCAGTGTCCATCCCTCCATACTCTCTTGCCCCCTAAGCTGTCTCCCTGTGCATAAGGTGCCCTTCCTTCTCCCATGATTGTTCTCTCAAGGGCGTGTGTCCACTTGAGGTAAATGTTCAACTCACATACCTGTACTTTGCTTGGCTGGAAACCACAGGTGTGGTCTCAATTCCAGACCTGAAGGTAGCTAGGGGCCATAGTCTCAGTGGTTCCACCAGGCTCAGAGTCTCTTCTGTCATCCATTTTGGTATTCTGAAATCACAGTCCACCAGTATGTAGTGGACTGAGCTCCATCTAAGTATGTTGAGCTCTATCTCAATATGTTTATATTTATTTACTTACAAGCTACATACATAAACTGCTGTGCTGGTACATCATAAATGTCACAAAACATGTACAAACAATGAAAATTCTAAGAGAAGGGTAAGAGAAGAATCATTATTTTCTCACACACCTGGATGACCTGCCTGCAGAGATCATATCGTGGCTCACTACAGGGGGTGTACTTAGGGGTTCCTCAAGCAGAACAAGGAGGATAACCAAAGGTGAGGAGAGAAACTGTCTCAGTCTTGCTCTGCTCCATAAACTTTCAAAATATCACTTCTAGAGCAGGTGTAGACAACTGGCAGAGGTGCATTAGAGTTATGCAGGCAGTCCCTTGGTTACGAACTTCTGACTTACATACAACTTGTAGTTACTAACCAACCCACCTAAAGCCTATTATATTAAAAATTCTAGGTGCATACAATGATTCATAAGAAATGGGTGCTTCCTTGTGACATGCATCAAAACATCATTATTTTCACTGTATTATTATGTTAAAGATGTTTCAATATATCTAAATGTGTTTCTTTAAGGTTTTTTATGCACAGAAAGGTAAACTATACACTACATACTATGACACACATTTGACTAACTGACATTAGGTATGAATCCTACCTAACTATTCTGACTTACTGACAAATTCAACTTAAAAGACAGAATTACAAAAAGAACTTGTTCATAATCTGGGGATTGCCTGTAATCATCTCGGTTACATTACCTGCCAGTTTTGTTAATACATACTTAAGTATGAAAAAAAAATCAGACCTGGAAAAAGTATCATCTTTATCTTTGGTTCAACAGCTGTAAGCCTATTGTGTCAAGTGTTTGAAGCATGTATGAGTATATCCACCTATGTTAGATCCCAGGCAATGTGGTGCAGTAGAAAGATCACAAGGTTTGGAGTCAGACAGACTAGTGAGAATCATGGTTCCATTACTCGCTGTGTCAACCTAAAGGAGTCCTGGTGGTGCAGTGGTTAAGTGCTCGATGACTAACTGGAAGATCAGCAGTTTGAACCCACCAGCCACTCTGAGGGAGAAAGATGTGGCAGTCTGCTTCTGTAAAGACTATAGCCTTGGAAACCCTTTGAGGCAGTTGTACTCCATCTCATAGGGTCACTATGAGTCAAAACTAACTTGATGTCAATGGGTTTTTGGTTTTACGTCAATCTAGTTGGATAAGTTATTTTAAACCTACATAAGCCTCCATTTCTTCAGCTGTAAAATGGGAAGAGTTAGAAAGCTGCTTCATCAGTAACAACGTGTATAAAGGATAGTTTCCACTATAGCTACCATCATTATCATTATTATTTCAAACCACCTTGGACTATCTGAGCCATCTGTTCCCTGCTGTGGACACAGAACCTGGCCCATTTCCCTGTCTGTTGCCTTCTCTGTGTAAACTCTATCAGCAAATCTTGGCCTGTCTTTGCAAAATCAGTTTCTTGTTTGGTTCTTCTGACCATGATGAGTGAAGGGCACCAGATCTGCTTCCTCCTTAAAGCCCACTCTGTGACTGGCCATGTCTACACAGCCAGGACCATCTAGCTTATTCTCTAGGCTTTGAACACACTGTTAAGTCTCAAGGACTTAACAGCCCTCACCTATTCCTCCATTGGATGACTAACTTCCAGGCTGTTATCTCTTGGCTAGCACAAAACCTCAATAGGTTCTTTCTCTTCTGGTCATGGTCTCCTTTCCAGTGTCTTCTTATTTCTGTCTCTTGTTATTACTATCCATATAGTTACATGTAATGGGATCATTTATAGAGTTTGAATATAGAAGGCAATACTCAAAGGGTTTACTCACAACTACAGGGATGGACATAAACACATAACCATGACAGTGTTTCAACTAACAGGCTTTTAAAATTTAGACAGCTAATCTTAAAAATCAGGCTTCTTAAAAACATGTGTTCAAATGTCTATATTACTGCCAATCTTGGATCAGGGGGATGAAAACAATTACAAATCTATGTAAAATAATTAAGAGAGAAAGCAACGAATCAATATCAAAAATAAAAGGAAAAAAAGAAAACTACAATCAGAAAGACCATAACAAACAAACAAGTTAGGTAGAAGCAATCAATCCAAAAGAGAGAAAATTCATATTATTAAATTCATACTAAAATTAGAGCATCAAAAGAAGACAGAAGGAATACACAGAGCAACTGTATCAGAGAACTGGTTGACGTCCAGTTATTTCAGGAGGTGGCATATGATCAAGAACTATTGGTATGGGAGGAAGAAGTCCATGCTGCACTGAAGGAACTGGCAAAAAACAAGGCTCCAGCCATTGATGGAATCTCTACTGAGATGTTTCAATGAATGGATGCTGTGCTGGAGGTACTTACTCGTCTATGCCAAATAATGTGGAAGACAGCTAACTGGCCAAATGACTGGAAGAGAGCACTATTTGTATCCATTCCAAAGAAAAGTGATCCAACAGAATGTGGAAATTATCAAACAATATCATCAATATCACATGCAAGTAACATTTTGCTGAAGATAATTCAAAAATGGGTGTAGAAGTATATTGACAAGGAACTTCCAGAAATTCAAGCTGGATTCAGAAGAGAACGTGAAAGGAGGGATTATCATTGTTGATGTCAGATAAATCTTGGCTGAAAGCAATGAATACCAAGATGTTTATTTGTGTTTTATTGATTATGTAAAAGTACTTGACTGTGTGGATCATAACAAATTGTGGATAAACATTGACAAGAATAGGAAATCCAGAACATTTAATTGTGCTTATGAGGAACCTGTACATAGACCAAGAGGTTGTCTTTCGAACAGAACAAGGGGACTGCATGGTTTAAAATCAGGAAGGGTGTGTGTAAGGGGTGTATTCTTTCACCACACTTATTCAAATCTATATGCTGAGCAAATAATCCAAGAAGCTAGACTATATGAAGAAGAACACGGTGTCAGGATTAGAGGAAGACTCATTAACAACCTGTGATATGCAGATGACACAACCTTGCTTACTGAAAGTGAAGATGACTTGAAGCACTTACTGATGAAGATCAAAGACAGTCTTCAGTATTGATTATACCTCAATATAAACAAAACAAAAATTCTCACAAGTGGGCCAATAAGCGGCATCACAATAAATGAAGAAAAGATTGAAGTTGTCAAAGAATTCATATTACTTGCATCCAGAATTAATACCCATGGAAGCAGCAGTCAAGAATCAGATGTCATATTGCACTGGGAAAGTCTGCTGCAAAAGACCTCTTTAAAGTGTCGAAGAACAAAGATGTCACTTTGAAGATTAAGGTGCGCCTAACCCAAGCTATGGTATTTTTCGATCGCCTCATATGCACATGAAAGCTGGACAATGAATAAGGAAGACTGAAGAAGAGTTGATGCTTTTGAATTGTGGTGCTGGTGAAGAATACTGAAAATATCATGGACTGTCAGAAGAATGGACAAATATCCATTTAAAATGACCAGTGTTAACAAATGATTTCAGCAAAGCTGCAGAATAAAAATTCATTTGAAACTACTATAATCCTGTGTACTGCTGCCCACAGCTAGAGAATGTAATGAAAGAGGCCTCGTTTATAATACTGACAAAAACTCAACAAGTGGGTATTAATTTAAATCAGAAAATTAGAGGCTTATTCAAAGATGACATAAAGTCTGATGGTAGAATTAAAGAAGGATGGATAAATGGATAAATGTAATTTGCTCAATGCTGAGAAAACTAAATATAGTAAAGATTACAACATTCCCTTAAATTACTATGTAGACTTAATAAAATACTGATTTTACAAAACTTGATATTCATTCTAAAACAACATGTGTTGGAAAAGTAAGCAAAAATACCAAAAGGAAAACATTTAAGTTATGACAGTGGTTTTAAAGTATCAAACTTTAAAATGCTACAAAAGATATTTTTTAATGATAATGGTATTAGTAGAAATTGAAAAAACTCAAAATAGAATTAAGAAATATACATAAAACACATTACAAGCCAGAAGCAATCCTATCACAGAGGGGAAAAGTGCTTGTGAGCAACTGGAGAGTGAACAGTAATGCAAACAGCTGAGTTAGAAATGTAACATCATACCACACGGACAGGCTTTAGAGTTAAAATGTATGTAGGAGAAAATAGCATTGCATATTTACTCTGATAGTGGAAGGAAAACAACTTTATAGCTGTCGATGGCAGTGAGTTTGGTTTTGTTGGTTTTTTGGTTCATGGCTTTTGTTGTTGTTGTTGTTATGTGCCATCGAGTCGACCCCGACTCATAGCGACCCCTCCTTGGGTTTCCGAGGCAGTATCACTACGGAAGTAGGATTGCCCAACCTTCCTTCATGGCAGCACTACTGAAAAGAAGAAGAGTGAGAAAGAGACTGAGTGAGGGAAGACAGGAAGAAAAGGAAGGGAAAGAAGGAAAGAAATTAAATCGACAGTGAAAGGAGGATGGATGGTAAAACCAGGGAATACTGACAAAATGGAATGTCCTATAACTATTGAAAAATGGCAACTAGATAGACCACAGGTACAAGAAATGGTATTCAGAACAGGGGGATTGGCTTGGTGATACTATTAGAAGTGAAAGGATTTGGAAATGTTTGCTTCAACCCCCACACTTACCATAAAGCCTAGAATATCTACATTTCTGTACCTTCTTCTCAAACTCCCAGCCCTACCCAAAAGAGAAAGCTGTCCTTTATTTTTACCACCATATCTTCCTGTTTTATTTATTTATTTCACATCTAACTGTGGTAACTTTTTTACTTCTAAATGAATCTTTTAATTAATGTATGTCACTTGGTTTCTAAGCTTTGCACAACTCATGCAGTTAAATTTTTTAATGACATTTTAACAAACTTTTTATTGTGAAAAAAATGTCAAACTTTCAGAAAAGTTGCAATAATAGTACAAAGAACTCCTATATATTCTTTACCCAGAATCAAATTTTAACACTTCTAACAATGGCATTTTTGACAGTCAGCCATTCAAACTTTGCTCTGCTTGAATACTTGCCTGTTGGTCCTGAGCTGCCCTTGCTCTGCCCAATGGTGAGGACCATCACCAGACTAAAACCTATGTAGGCCCTGAATCAATGGGAGCCTTATCTGACTATTAATGGCTTCTTTCCCTTTAGT
Source organism: Orycteropus afer afer (assembly GCF_000298275.1). NCBI lineage: Eukaryota > Metazoa > Chordata > Mammalia > Tubulidentata > Orycteropodidae > Orycteropus > Orycteropus afer. The sequence goes on from NW_006921641.1 coordinate 11,003,294, forward strand.
AGGAGCCCCTGGGTGGCACAAACTGTTAGGTAATCGGCTACTAACTGAAAGGATGGTAGTTCAAATCCACCCAGAGGACACTTAGAAGAAAAGCATGGCAATCTGCTTATGAAATCACAGCCATGAAAACCCTCTTCAAAACATTATTAGCATCTAGTATTCAATATAAACTTAGCACTTGAATTTGCCACATGAGCATCAGACTGCACTCACCCTATACAACCTTCAGCTAATTTGGCCAAGTGCATGGTTAGTTTTCATGCTAGTTACCTACTGAAACCAAAGCCCAGTTCTGAACTTCGGGTCACTTGACTTGGGTGTTGAATTCCTCACTCACAGCACTTGACTTGAATTTCCAACATTCCTCACACTTCCTCAGAAACTTCCCTGCATCACAACTCCTTGGAATGAGCCCCATGGAAATCAACACCAGCATGCTTCGAGTCATTTCTTTCTGGAGAGGTGGTCTCCCTAGAGAGCACAGGCCTTCTGTTAATTAAGCTGGTTCCCACTCTGCACCAGTCTTGACCTGCTCTGCCCTCTTCATGAAGAGCATTCAAAAGTCCAAACTGTTCATGACATTTCAGAAGGCAATGCATCTGCTTTGGCCTCAATTACTTTAAGCTGAAATCTGCAATTCTGTAAGTTTATTAGTTCCAGTTCTCCCTGCTGGAGATACTGAAAATAATCCTATTCTCTATTCTGGTTGAAGTGTTTCAAAATAGCTTAAAATAAAATGTCTCCCTTTAAGTTGCTTCTTTTCGACTTAAAAATGTTTCTTGGGCGGGGCAAGATGGCGGACTAGGCAGAAGGATTGCACAGACCCTCTTCAACAAAGAAAAGGGAAACCAATTAACACAGACACAGAAGATAATCTTGG
>NW_006921641.1:11011393-11043833 GCF_000298275.1 Orycteropus afer afer
AGGGGTCACTATGAGTCGGGTCCGACTCAATGGTAAATAACAACAACAACAACGGAGTTTTTAAAGTACTTGGTAGAAATTCTCATCATCCTAATCACCTTCTATTGTTATTCCTCTTTTTCACCTACATACTTTTAGAATGCAGCACACAGAATTATACTACAAGACTCCAAGAGATCACTTGGGGAACTTTCACCTCTTTTGTTTTGGAAATAGTACTTCCATTAATAAAGCCTTGTACTATTGAGATTTTTGACAGCTGATTCTCAAATCTTTTTCATATGAACCCTAAGTACCCTAAACCTTTCTCATATGAACAGCTCCAAATATGTCTCCTTATATCCTGAACTTTTTTTTGTACAGATGCGATGTTTCGAGGTTTTGTTTATCTGTTTGTTTGTTGTGAGTGTAAGGCTGTGAAATGGAATAGTAAAGAGCACTGGGCTATGAATAAGGAGCTCTGGTGGCATAGTGCCTAAGGCATTTGACTGCTAACCAGAAGATTGGCAGTTCAAATCCACCAGCCACTCCATGGAAGGAAAACTGGGCAATCTACTTCCATAAAGATTTATTGCCTCAGAAATCCAAAACAGGTTACTATGAGTTGTAATTGACTCAATGGCAGTGAGTTTGGTTTGTTTTGGACTATGAATTGAAGGCCTAACATTTTTTCCATTCATTCATTCATTCAATAAACCTTTTTTGAGCATCCACTGTGTGCCAGGCCCCATATGAGGTACTAGAACTATAACAATGAACATGTAGGCATGATTTATCCCCTCAGTCAGAGAACTTACAGTCCAGCAGGAAGATAAGCAAGTAAACCAATTACAAACGCTCTGGTAGGGAAGAAATAGGGTATTATTGGACATGGAGGCTAAAAGCACCTGACCCAGACTTGATCAGCAATAGACTCCTTGACAAATGCCCTGGCTTTGCCATTCCTAATGGGTTACTAAACTTAAAGCCTCAGTTTCCTCATCTATAAATAATATAAAGGGACTGTCATGCAACAAACTAGGCAATTCCCATCAAAATTATAAATGCATTTACCCTTTGACCTTACACCCCACTTCTGAGAATTTGGCCTAGACATATACCAGGACACATAGGAAATGATGCAGCACTATATATAATAACAAAAGGCTGGCAACAAACCAAGGATCTATAGAGGAGGATTAAAGAAGCTATAAATTATCTACATAATAGACTACGATTGTTGTTAGTTGTCATCAAGTTGATTCTGACTCATGGTGACTCCATGTGGACAAAGTAGAACAGCTTCATAGGGCTTTTAAGGTGGTCACCTTTTGGTAAATCACCAGGCCTGTCTTTTGTGAGGGCCTCTGAGTGGATGCAAACCACCTTCCTTTCAGTTGGCAGTTGAGCGCTTAATAATTTGTACCACCTAGTGCTTAAGGCACTTGATTGCTAACTAGAAAGCTGGTGGTTCAAACCCACCAGCCACTCCTCAGAAGGAAGGTTGGGCAATCTAGTTCCATAGTGATACTGCCTCGGAAACCCAAGGAGGGGTCGCTGTGAGTCGGGTCTGACTCGACGGCACATAATAACAACACCACAAAAAAACCAAACTCACTGCCGTCCAGTCGGATCTGACTTATAGTGACCCCTCCTTGGGTTTCCGAGGCGATATCACTATGGACGTAGATCACCCAACCTTACTTCTGAGGAGGGGCTGGTGTTATACCATCTAGGACAACTTAATTTGGCTGCTAACCAAAAGGTCAATGGTTCAAACTCACCAGCAGCTCCACAGGAGAAAGACGAAGCAGTCTGCTTCCATAAGATTTACAGCCTTGGTTTTGGTAGGGCAACTTAATAGATTATTAGACTTTGGAAGAAAAGAAAAGAAAAAAGGAGCTATACACTGGTATGAAAAGATTGCCAGGATATATCACTAAGTAACAAAAGCAAAGTGCAAAGTAGTGTATGTAGTATGCTACCTTCTGTATGAGGAAGAGGAGAAAAAAGAATATATGCTTCTATTTACATAAAGAATCGTGGAAGAATACACAAGAAACAAATAAAAGGGATTGATTCCTTGTAGGGAACTACAAATGGAATAGGGTAGCAAGAGATGAGACGGGAATGAGATTTTTTTTGATGTATAATTTTTAATATATTTTGATTTCTGAATCATGTAAATGTATTACCTATTCAAAATATTTACATTGCTTTTTTTTAAAAAAAGTAAATAAAACTGTCAGGCTAGATAACTTCTAAGGTTATTCTAGTCTTCTATTCTAAATTTTCTAAAATTATATGACTTAACCTACATTTAACTTGTAATAATATAGTTAACTATTCATCAGACTATTTATTTATAAGGGTACTTAAGTTTGTAATTTTTAAAAAATTTAATACTGTAGTATAGTGAATTACTTAATATGGTCCTTCTAGCCATAGTCTTTATAACTCCTACCAAATAACTGGATGGGACTATGCAAATGAGGTACTTATGGTCCACCAAGAGGATTGGATAGCTTGATAATAATGTAAATAAAGTGCACGGCACCTTTGTGGGGTGGGATCATGCAAATACGGTATATGGCACCCTAACAAGAGGACTCAGTTTTGTCATTCTGCTAGACTTAAAATGAGCCATCCCAGAGGTAGAAAGGGGGGAACCTGATTACCACCAAGAAGAAGAGTTGGGAGTAGAGCATGTTCATTGGACCTGGGGTCTCTGCAGTGGGACCCTCCTGGACCCAGAAGATAGAGAGCTATAACACTGGAGATGGTGAGAGACGGTGAGAAGCAGTAACAGAGAAATGGTATCAGTAGAGGTAGCAGAACTAAGAGATCAGTCAGTTTCCTGATCCACAGAGTGAGAGAGCTGAGTGCCTCAGGCAGGAAGCTTGCTGGTGGAGTGAGGTGCCTCCAGGAACTTATCTGTGGAGATAAAGAGCTTTGTAACACTTGCCCAAGAAGTGCAGAGGTCAAGGAAGCCCAAGAGGCCTAAGGGGCCAAAAGTCAAGAGGCTGAGGGCCAAGGAGAGACCTGTGTGTGGCCACAGCTGAGAAGAGGTTGTCCTGACCACAGACCTGTATTCTGAGTCGTACTTTATCCTGAATTCTAACCTGTTACCTTCCCTAATAAACCCTATAATTGTGAGTATTGTCTGTGAGTTCTGTGTGACCACTGCAATGAATTATTGAACCCAACAGAGAAGTACAGAGTGCCATGGGAGGGACAGTTGGTGTCAGAATTGGTAAAAAGGTTGGAGACAGGAGGAATGTCTGACCTCTGTCTCATAGGAATCAGCCTTGGGCTGATGCTGCTGATGGTGATTCTCTCCTTTTCAAAACAGAAGAAGTCAGATGCCTTTCACACCATTTTTACAGATAGTTCAGTCAAACTAACAGTCAACCCATTCTGATAATCCAACCTGAGTCTGTCATGAACCAAGCTAGGAAAATTCCTAGCTACTTCAGTGAACCCCTCAAACTGACTCAGGACAGATAAGAATTTAATTATTATTTCATAAATTAGCCCCTTACCCCTTGGTTCCCAATATGTTTGTGTCCCCTTACTCAGCAGTATTAATGCTTGATTCTTATACTGGGTCCAGATATTTTACAAGGCAATCTGTTCTTCTGACTTTATTATAATGATTGATAACTTGTCTGTTTCTCTCACTAACTGTGAGCACCTTGAAGACCTCAGCATGAGTCTTATTCGATGCCTAAAGTATATAGTAGATGTTCAATAAACATTTGCTGAATGGAGAAAAGAATGAACGAGAGAAGGAACAAAGGACTAATTATTTCATAACAAAACTAAATTCAGATTATATTAAAAGTTGATAAGGAACAAAGAAACCACAGAAATTAATGCTCTATGTTTATTTCCATTATAGGTACAACACATGGTAAGCTGGCTTTCAGCTCCAAAGCAATGGTATGGCTATGAAGGGAATAAAAGCAGAAAACTAATATTAATTATGCTGATAATTTGCTGTCTTCAAAAGAGAAGAAAGCATCAACTGAGATAGTAGTGTGTCTCTATGGAAGTAGATTGCCCAACATGCCTCCCAGGAGTGGCTAGTGCGTTTGAACCACCAGCCTTCTAGTTAGCAGTCAAATGTCTTAGGTACTATGCCACCAGAGCTCCCATGATATAGTGCAGTAAAGAAAACTGAGTTTGAATTAAAGAGACTTGGCCTTAGTTTTCAACTTTATTATTTACAAGCCCTGAGACCTTGAGCAAGCTGCTTAACTTTCTGAGCCTCAGATTTCTCTTCTAAGAATAGAAAAAATAATATCTGCTTTACCTACCACATGGGAATGCTGGGATAAATATATAAAAACACTCTTCATGAATGTACTTTGTGATGGTAGAGACTGTGTCAGATGCTGAGAATATGAAGACAAAAAAAGAGAGAGAGACATGATGATGATATTATAAGAACTTACAGTCCAGTGAGGTGGCAAAAATAAGTAAAAATGATTAAGGGTACTCTGTGTGTGTGTGTGAAAACTGACTAGTTAGATATTAAACACTAAGAGAGAATTAGCAACCCATTCTATCCAGTTCTTCAACTAGGTTCCTGTTTTAGAGAATCCTGGGGTGCTTTTGAAGATTTCTGGAGCATACCCCATGATATAGCTCTCTATTTATTTAGCTCTTCTATAATTTTTCTCAACATCATTTTTTAGATTTCTGTGTAGAGATCTTTCATCTCTTGAATTAAATATATTCCTAAGTATTTTAGCAGTCTTTTGGTAGATTTCATTGGATTTTCTTTATTCACAATTATGTTGTCTGCAAACAAAGATAGTTTTATTTCATCCTTTCCAATCATTTTGTCTTTTTTACTTATTTTTCTTGTCTTAAGACACTGTTCAGCACATCATGAAAAATGCTGAATAGAAATGGGAAGAGCTAACATTCTTGTCTTTTTCCTGGTCTCAAGAACATATTCAGTATTTCACCATTAAGTATGAAGTCTGTTATAGGCTTACTACAGAAGCCCTTGACCAGATTAAAGGCACTCCCTTCTACTCAGTTTACTTAGCATTTTTGTTTTCTTTATTATGAATTAAAAAAAAAAAAAAAAATCATTGCCATCGAGCCAAATCTAACTCAACTGGGTTTCCAAGGCTATAAATCTTTATGGAAGTAGATAAGCCATATCTTCCCCCTGTGGAGCAGCTGGTGGGTTTGATCTGCTAACCTTCTAGGTAGCAGCCAAGATGCTGTATCCACTACACCACCAGGGCTCCTTTTTATCATAAATGGATGGTAAAATTTGTCAAATGTATTTTTTTTCTTGTATCTACTGTGATGAAACATGATTTTTCTCCTTTATTTTATTAATGCACTTAATTATACTGATTTTCAAATGTTAAGCCAACTTTGTATGTCAGTGGAAAACTCCACTGGATCATCATGATATATAATTACCTTTTTAAATATAATATTTAATTTAATTTGCTAATATTTTGTTACAGTTTTATGTACCTGTTTATTCATGAGGGAAATGGTTTGTAATTGTCTATTCTTGCAATATCAGACAGGTTTTAGAATTAACATTATACTGACCTCATGATAAGCAGTTCTAGTGATCTGCTCTGATTAGGCTGGAATTTATAGGTGGTATTAGCAACCTGTGGACTGAAAATGCCAAACCCAGAGAATTGTTGCTAAATTTTATGTATGAGACAATTAGAGAAATATAAGAATATATATCATATGCAAAGCATTTATTGAAAAAATTATACCAAGTTAATGTAAGAAGAAAACTAAGCCATATTTTACTTTAACTCCATGTTTCCTGGTTCTAATCATTTACCATTCAGAAATGTGGTGGTCATTTTGGATAGTATTAAATGGAAAAGGTTTGTATTTATTTATCTTTTAGATGTATATAGCTCTCCTATCTACCCTTCAAAGTCAGTTACAGATCCACCAAAGTCTAAAGCTGGAAGGAGGCTCGAAGATCATCAATTTTAATTTTTTAAAGATGGATGAATAGGCACAGGGATGAGAAATGACTTGTCCAGTGTCACCAACTCATTGGTACTACAGATGTGAAACTGAGATCCTCTGGTTCTCACTGCAGTGTTCCCTATTCCTCCCATCCCTACAAATATCCAAATAGTTTACTCTCCACTCCTTCCCCACCTCCTGGTCTTTCTTAGCCAGAAAACACTCCTGTATTTCAACAGAAAATACTTTGAAACCCTGAGCCAGTAATATCGAAGTATTACCTATATTTATTTAAAAGATTCTCTATTAAAGAATTGGCCAGGGAAAACCTTATGAATAGCAGTGAAACACTGTCTGATACATTACTGGACAACTTTATGAATAGCCCTGAAATGCTGTCCGATACAATGCTGAAAGATGAGCCCCTCAGGTCGAAAGGCACTCAAAATACAACTGGGAAAGAGCTGTCATCAGAATAGAACTAACCTTAATGATATGGATAAAGTATAGTTTTGGGGACCTCCATTTGCTGATGTGGCATGACTCAAATGGAGGAGAAACAGCTACAAACATCCATTAATAACCAGAACATAGAATGCATGAAGTATGAATCTAGGAAAATTGGAAGTTGTCAAAAATGAAATGCAACGCATAAAGATTGATATCCTAGGTATTAGTAAGCTGAGATGGACTGGTTTTAGCCATTTTGAATTAGATAACCATATGATCTACCATGCTGGGAATGACAAATTGAAGAGCAGTGGGGTGGCATTCATCATGACAAAGAATGTTTCAAGGTCTATCCTGAAGTACGGCGCTGTCAGTTACAGGATAATATCCATACACCTACAAGGAAGGCCAGTTAATACGACTATTTGAACATCAACCACTAAAGCCAAAGATGAGGATATTGAAGGTTTTTACCAAGTTCTGCAGTCTAAAATTGACTGAAGATGCAATAAAGATGTATTAATTATCACTGGTGATTGGAATGCAAAAGTTGGAAACAAAGAAGAATCACCAGTAGTTGGAAAATTTAGCCTTGGTGATAGAAATAATGCTGGAGATCACAAGACAGAATTTTTCAAGACCAATGACTTATTCATTGCAAATACCTTTTTTCCAACAATACAAACAGCAGCTATACACATGAACTTCACCAGATGGAGTGCACAGGAATCAGACTGACTACATCTGTGGTAAGAAGCGATAGAAAAGCTCAACATCTTCTATTGCTCAACTATCAACTGCTCATCATATGCAAGTTCAAGTCGAAGCTGAAGACAATTAAAACAAGTCCATGAAAGCCTAAATATGACCTTGAATTTATCCCTTCTGAATTTAGAGACCATCTAAAAAATAGATTTATTGCATTGAACACCAATGACCGAAAACCAGAGAATTGTGGGATGACATCAAGAGCACCACCCATGAAGAGAGCAAAGGAAGGAAAGACCAAAATGGATGTCAAAAGAGACTCTGAAACTTGCCCTTGAACAGAGAGTAAATGGAAGCAAATGACAAGATGAAAGAGCTGAACAGAAGATTTCAAAGAGCAGTTCGAGAAGACAAAGTCACTTATTATAATGAAATGTGTAAAGACCTGGAGTTGGAAAACCAAAAGGGAAGAACATGCTCAACATTTCTCAAGCTAAAAGAACTGAAGAAAAAATTTAAGCCTTGAGTTGCAATATTGAAAGATTCCATGGGCAAAATATTGAATGATGCAGGAAACACCAAAAGAAGATGGAAGGGATACATAGAGTCACTATACCAAAAAGAACTGGTCAATGTTCATCCATTTCAGGAGGTGGCATATGATCAAGAACCAATGGTACCAAAGGAGGAAGTCAAAGCTGCACTGAAGGAAGTGGTGAAACACAAGGCTCCAGGAATTGACGGCATACCCATTGAGATGTTTCAACAAACAGATGCCACACAGCAGACACTCACTCGGCTATGCCAGGAGATTTGGAAGACAGCTACCTGGCCAACTGACTGGAAAAGGTCCACATTTATACCCATTCCAAAGAAAAGCAATCCCACAAAATGTGGATATTATTGAGCAATATCATTAATTCCCACACAAGTAAAATCTTACTGAAGATAATTCAAAATTTAGTTGCAGCAGTATATTGATAGAGAACTTCCAGAAATGCAAGCTGGATTCAGAAGAGGATGTGGAATGAGGGATATCATTGCTGATGTCAGATGGATCTTGGCTCAAAGCAAAGAATACCAGAAAGATGTTTACTTAAGTGTTATTGACTATGCAAAAGCATTTGATTGTGTGGATCAAATTGTATCAAATTGTGGATAACATTGAGAAGAATGGGAACTCTTAATTCTACTCATGAGGAACCTGTACATAGAGCAGGAGGCTGTCATTCGAACAGAACAAGGGGACAGTGCGTGGCTTAAAATCAAGAAGGGAGTGCATCAGGGTTGTATCTTTTCACCATACTTATTCAATCCATATGTTGAACCAATAATCCAAGAAGCTGGACTATATGAAGAAGAATGTGGCATCAGGATTGGAGGAAGAATCATTAACAACCTGTGATAGGCTGACAACACAACTTTACTTGCTAAAAGTGAGGATTACTTGAGACACTTACTGATGAAGATTGAAGACTACAGTCTGCAGTATGGATTACACCTCAATATAAAGAAAAGAAAAATCCTCACAACTGGACCTATAAGCAGCATCATAATAAGTGGAGAAAATATTGAAGTTGTCAAAGACTTCACATTACTTGGTTCTACAATCAACACCAATGGAAGAAGCAGTCAAGATATCAGATGACCGACAGCACTGGGCAAATCAGCTGCAAAAGATCTCTTTCAAGTGCTGAAGAGCACAGATGTTTCCTTGAGCACTAAGGTGCACCTGACACAAGCTATGGTATTCTCAGTCACCTCATATGCATGTGAGAGCTGGACAATGAATAAGGAAGACTGAAGAGGAGTCAATGCTTTTGAGTTGTGGTGTTGGTGAATACTGAAAGTACCATGGACTGCTAAAAGAACTAACAAATCTGTCCTGGAAGAAGTGCAGCAGGAATGCTCCTTGGAAGTGAGTTTGGCCAGAGTTCATCTCACCTACTTTGGTCAGGCTGTAAGAAGAGACCATTCCCTGGAGAAGGATATTATGCTTGGTAAAGCTGAAGGTCAACAAAAAAAAGGGAAGGCCCTCAACAAGATGGATTGACACAGTGGCTGTAACGATGGGCTCAGGTATAAGCAGGGATCATGGAGCTGGTACAGGACTGGGCAGTATTTCGTTCTGGTGTATATAAGGTTGCTATGAATCAGTGATGACTCAACAGCACCTAATAACAGTAACAATGGTATTTTTTCTTCACATCATTTTTAATCAAAGCAAGGTCCTTGTTGGCACAGACCCTTTTAATTGTTTCAGGGCTTCAAAGTAAGAGCTTCCGATCAAATGGACTTTTCTACCTTTATAAATAAGACATTTAAAAAAATATTAAATTTATAAGGGTGATATAAAAATGGGAAAATATATTATTAAGGCCCAGGAATGAGGGAAATATATTATCATCAGAGTGGACTAAAATATCATATTCAATATTTATATGACACTTGTTAGGAAAATGCGTTTTACATATCTCATTTGATTGTCCCAAAACTCAGGAAAAAAGAAAGATAAATATTAATTTTCACAGTGAGAAAATAGGTTCAGAAAGATAAGTAACTTGCTCAAGGATGCACTGATAGCAATGGCCAAACTGGAACTTGAACCAGATTGAAAAATCACTCTGCTCTGCCATGGGCCCTTTTGTTGGCAATACATATCATTTACCAAAGGGAAATCAGAAGACATCACTATCTTAAAGAACTGAGATCCTGAAGAAATGCAACCTCCTTGGAGTGACCCTCAGTCAGAAGCATACCTATCTATTTGAAGTCCAAAATTAAGTATGCTGATAGGAGATACCTACAGGAGACACAGTAAGGACACGGAAACAAAGGCAAGAACAGAAACTGCAAGAGGTAATTTACTTTTCTCAAGGACCTAAGTTCTTTGTGCCAGATATAAGCACTCTGTCATTTGGCCATCTCTTGATTACTACCTTTTACTCATGTATTAAGAGTTATAAGTATAATTCCTGTTAACTAAGACAGGTAAAATTATTCCAAGATTATCTGAACACTGGAGACTGAAAATTCTTACCTAGTGCATTGTAGGTCGTTCTTCCAACTCATTTAAGGGCACCAAAAAATTCCAAAATTCTTCTGTAAAATAATGCTAATTCATTTAAAAAAACAAAATAAAACACAGACCTCCTCACTGGAAACTACTAGGTAATTTCAAAACAAATATTAATGGCATTAAAACTAATTTATTAGGACTAAATTTTAAAACACTGTTTAACTTTACTACATGAAGTACAAAAGCCAACTCACTCTGCCATTATGTATCAGGTGGAATATTAAGCCTACTTACTCATAGGATATGGAGTCAGAGGAACTGTATTGAAGTTCCAGCTGAACTACTACCACTGGCTTATGACCCTGGGAAAGTTACTTAGTGTCCTTTAAAAGTGTTTCTTCATCTTTAAAATGAAGATAATAAAAATAATTATCCACTTTTTTTCTCATCAGGTTGTTTACTGAAAACTTCAAAAGTAATTATGGATTTCATCATCTATTATAATACTTAGAAATCTATCATTTGGCTCTGGCCTAAAAGCTGATTATGAACAAAAGAAAGAAAAGCAGGCCCTAAAATTATATTTGAAAAATCTCTGGCGATATCAAAGACTTTGTTGCACTCATGACAGGATCTCTAGCATCTACAACAATGCCTGGCAGATAGAGGGAACCAAGATACATCGCATGAGAAAATGAATTGGGAGGACAGTAATTTTCACTTTTGTATTGAGATGTTTGTGATTTCTCCACAGATTTGGTTCTCACATTTTATATCCTTCTAGGAACTATGTGGCATGGGTTTGATCACAGCCTCCAAAGCACCGTACAAAGAAGGGGTATTTAATACATGGGTGTTACAGGAATCGAGAGGTCATTTCTCATTGAATTACAAACACTTGGGGCTGGTAAAGTTCTTAAAATCAAGGAATGTGGAAAAGGTTTTCCATTTAAGTCTTTGCCTCTTTTCCATTAAAATAAAAATAAATAAATAAATAAACTAGATTCATTAATTTTAGAAGTGTCTTTGATAACCTACGAGGCTAGGCACTGTTTTTCACAGGGCATATAGTGGTAAATAAATGATCCAAAAAACCAAATCCACTGTCATAGAGTTGATTCTAACTCACAGCGACCCCCTTGGGTTTCTGAGGTGGTAAATCTTTACCAAAGTGGATGCCCCGTCTTCCTTCCATGGAGTGGTTGGTGGGTTTGAACTGCCAACCTTCTGTTAGCAGTCAAATGCCTTAGGTACTGTGCCACCAGAGCGCCTTCAAACCAATGATATAGGATGTCTTTCCTCTTAGTGCCTAAGATTTGTCACATCAAGGCAGATGCAGACACATACTCAGATGAACACGGTCTACTAGCCAAAGGGAATTAAATGGCTACAGAATCTCCACAGGATTCTGTGCATGGAGTGTTTGGAGACTACAGTGGGAACAGAGATTATTTTTCCAGGTTGGCGCTGAAGATCCAAAGGGCTACTTAGGAATGGAAATATTTGATTGTTTCCTTTAGAGGGGTGGCTCTCAATTTTAGTAGCTGTACCCTGAAGTCATCTGGAGAGCTTTAAAAGCTATAGATGTCCAGAGACTCTAATGTAATTGATCTGGAGTGCAACCAAGGCATTGGGAGTGTTTAAACCTCCCCAGATGCAACCAAGGGTGAGGACCACTGGCTTACAACAGTTCAGAATTTCCTGGGAATGGAATAACCAATCTATCCTATAATAGTCTCCTTGCTTAGAAGAAAAGAGTAATAAACAACAGATGAAGCCCAAGAACTGCCTTTATGTAAATTTGCAGCTCTAGAGCAATTCAACTCTAAGCCCAGGGGTTAGGCAGGGGATCCTAAAGGTCAGCTTGAAGCAACACGGGAGTCTTGTTCTAAAGGACCACTGCAGTCACTACCTTATGCCCCCAAATGGCAAGTGCTTGTAGGATACTAGTCATTTAGGATCCTCAACCTCTAGATGAAAATAAGCTGGAATAAAACAAACAAAAAAGAGAGATATTTTAAACTACTAGTGAATAATTACAGGTATATATTTCTATTTTCTGAGAATTCTCTTAAATGCTTTTTATTTGCAACTTAGTAGAAAATTTAGAAAATACATACAGAAAACATGTTATAAATCATATTTTATGACTTATATGTATATGTCATTTTTTTCCTGAGCTTTTTTTTTTTAAATAAAAACTTAAGAGATTTATACGGTATATTTTGTTTTCTAGCAAGCTCCTTTTAGTTAATAACATATTGTGATGAAAACTTCCAGTTAAAAATGACAAGTTCAACTGCAGAAGGCAGTATTGACAGGCGGCAAGCTATTCGTGATGAGAAAATTCTAAAAGGCAAGATAAAGGTATTAGGTTCTGTGGAAGTTAAGGTCAGAGGCAGGGCTGAAAAGAGGAGTACTGACTGATACAAAGTCTGTAAAAGGCTGCAAAAGGGTCAGAACCCCTCTGTGGCTGCTGGCCCCACAGCATCACATTCTCATACTACCTTCACACTCAGCCTCAGCAACTCACCAAAAATTCTAGTTTAAAGTTCCTACAAGCATCCAGATGCTTCTGCCTCAGGTAACCAAATGCTTATGTCCTGTGTCTCCTGGAAGGCCCCTGACTTTATCTAGGTTTTGCAATGGCTATTTGATTGTGACCTGAGTTCTTTGATCAGGTTACCAAAATCTGTCCAGCTTTTTTCTCATGGTAAGGATGGAACTTAGTCTTTCCAGATCTCTATCTACGTCAGGAAGCTGAACCCAGAAGTTCATGCCTGCAATGCCAGCTGTCAGAACTATATGAATTTACACCCAACTCCATCCCCAGGCAAGAGACTAAAAATTTATTCTCTTGAGAAACTGCAATACCCTCAGAAAAGACCTACTGATACTGGCGTTTGAAGATGTCCTCAAACCAAAAAAACCAAACTCATTGCCATTGAGTCGATTCTGACTTAGAGGGACTCCCATCAGGTTTCCCAGGTGGTAAATTTTCACGGAAGCAGATTGCTCCATCTTCCTTCTGTGGAGAGGCTGGTGGGTTTGAAGTGTCAGCCTTCTGGTTAGCAGTCAAATGCCTTAGGCACGATGTGACCAGAGTTCCTTTTGAAGATGTCCTAATCCTCTACCAAAAAAAAAGAAGGGCTCACTGCTTCACCTTCCTATAACTTAAAGTCTCAGTTAACCAGCACTCCCTACACACACACACACACACACACACACACACTCACACACAGCTTCTATTCAGCCATTAGTGTCTCATTCTTAAACATAACAGGTAGCCAAGAACCACCAAGCTTTTGAGGAAAGCTTCTAACACACACAAAAAAAAACAAGGAACTCAGAGAAAAACACAAATATGAAATACTAGAATGAATATCTGTAAACAGATAAAAGAAAAATATGGTAGCAAAAATTAAAAACTCAATACAAAATTTGAATGATAAAGCTAAAGGTCTCCTAGAAAGCTGAATAAAATAAATAAATAAAGGACAACGGAAGACATATAAGACAAAAAAAAAATTTTAAAAGATAAATTGCAGAAGTCCAGCATCTAATGAGCTAGTGTTCTAGAGAAAGAGAAGAAAGAAAATAAACGGGAAAAAATTTCAAAGGAAAATTTTAATACCATTTCCTAGAATGGAAAGACATGAATCTCCATGTTAAATGGATCTAAACCATCTACAATGTTACCTTGTTTATCGATACAGATGAAAAATAAGAAAAAGTGAAGAGGCAGATAATCTATAATTTATTATATAAGTAGAGCTTTTTTTATCTTGTATTTTGTTTTCAAACAGCAGAGCTGTTTTTCTGCTAATTAAGATTTCCTTAAACTGATATTAAAATTAATTTTCCATTCTTTGAACAAAAATAAAAGATCAGGAAGTTGCTGAAGCATGATGGCAGATTAGAGGAAAGTCAAGTCAATTTAAAAGCTTGTTTTTTTCTAATTTAGAAGGTGGGTGATTGAGAGTTGACTATACTGGTATCTTGAAGACATGTAAAGAAAAATTCAGAAAACTACACTGGAATCAAGGAAGGTGCATTTATTGGAGATACACAGGGGCATTTTCATGCTTATATCCTAAGAACTATTTTGAAATTAATATGAAGGGAGAAAAAGTTTTTATATTGCTATCTCTAAGTGATGTTTTATAGTAGTTAAATAACAGAATCACAGGGCTAGAAAAATAGGCCCTTGAATACATATTTGAACATTCCTTTTCCTTGAGACAAAAGAATATCTCAATTAGCTAATAATATAACTATATGCCATGCTACACTTAGAAAACTTTTTAACCCTGAAACAGAAGTCCATACATATTAATTAAGTATTTGTAAACTTTTCCATATTTAAAGTAACAACTGAGTTCCCCTAAAATGGAGGCTTATTTACTTTGGGGTCTAAATTAACTCACTGTGGTTAATTAATAATAATAATAATAATATTAATATTAAAACAAAATTAATTTAATTAGGAAAAAAATGTCTGTTCTCTGAACTCAAAAGGGTATTTGTTTCCAAAACCCAAATCTAGTTTTTCCCTGTACTTGGGAAGGTTCCAGTTGTCAATGTGTTAGTATACTGGGTCATATACAAACCAGTCTATTCTTAGATGTGAACTTTACACAGATAACATTCAAAATTCTTTCTTCTATTTGTCTGAGTTCTAAATCATGTTTTCTGCACTTGGGTATATCCTGTCTACAATTTACAGATGGACAAGCTCATCTGAAAACTGACTAATTAAAATATATTGATCACAAAATATGTACTGTTATCATTTTTTGCCTTAACACATCCTAAAGCTAATCTTAGTTGAAAATGTATATGCACTTACTCCTGCACAGTGTAAGACAAGAATATAATTCCGTGAAACCTTTACAAAATGTCAGATTAATTACATTTTTTTCGGTGCAGATGGATTTAAGGAAATCATCTCTGAAAACAGTTCTTCATTTAAAGTAAAATAAAGACATAATCTTCTCTGATAAGTCAATGTGTAGGAGATGCCAAAATATTAAAACTGCCATATATTAAAGATGCTTTGATAGGAATTTTTAAAAGTAAATACAAGTAGTTTTTGATGATCCTGAGGGACTGTCCCGGAAACATTAAGGTTCTTCGGGGTAGCATAATAGAAAGGATCACTAGTCCCTCTAATTTTAGAGACATCATTGATACATAAGCCAAAAAACCAAAACCAAACTCACTGCTGTCGAGTCAGATCCGACCCATAGTGACCCTTCTTTGGGTTTCTGAGGTCGTATCACTACGGAAGTAGATTGCCCAATCTTCCTTCTGAGGAGTGGCTGGTGAGTCTGAAGCGCCAGCCTTCTGGGTAACAGTCAGATGCCTTAGGCACTATGCCACCAGAGCAAGTAAATGTTAAATATTCATTTTTTAACAAGTATTTATTTATTTATCTATAATATGTAAGTATTCAAATATATCTGCAAAGGCCAAGTCTCTGCAATGTAAGTCAGTGTGAAGTTGATCATGGGCAAATTTTACCTCTTCTTCAACACAGGTCAGCATGACCTTTCTCTAAAATTATGTTTTTATGAGGTTTTGAATTTTGGTGCCATAAAAGTCAGATGCATAAATCACTTCTG
This sequence comes from Orycteropus afer afer, assembly GCF_000298275.1. NCBI lineage: Eukaryota > Metazoa > Chordata > Mammalia > Tubulidentata > Orycteropodidae > Orycteropus > Orycteropus afer. Next base: position 11,027,147 of record NW_006921641.1, read on the forward strand.
AAAAAATACATTTATAATGTACTATGCATTGTGCAATGACTTCATGTTGTAGTGAATTTAAAAGATTTACTGTGACTTGAGTTAAATATTAACAAAGACAAAATATTTATCTCTTTGCCCAATAAAACGTAATAAAACCAAAACCAAACCCACTGCCATCATGCTGCTTCCAATTCACAGCAACCCATTAGGACAGAGCAGAACTGCCCCAAAGAGTTTCTTTCCAAGTCTGTAAATCTTTATGAAAGCAAACTGCCTCATCTTTCTCCTGCACAGCAGCTGGTGGGTTCGAGCTCCTAATCTTTTGGTTAGCAGCCAAATGCTTTAACCACTATGCCACCAGAGCTCCTCAATAAAGCTTAATGTGTTCCTTAAAATAATTTGTATTTATGTATTGGTTAACGGAATACAAATAATATTCTATTTCTCCCAAACTGAAATGTGGTATCTAAGAACATCTTCCATGTTATGTCCAAGTAAAAATGGCATTTTAAAGCAGTGTTTAAGTTACAAAGTACACGATATAGAAAAGCCAAAAAGTGTCACTTTTTGTAAAGATGGGTTGGAGACATTTTTCCTTTTATTGTTTCTAGAGTTCCTCAGTCTGTAAGATGCATCTTCTTTTAAATTTGTTAAGACCAAAACGAAGAAGAAAGAAGTTTAATTTGCTTCTAACACTAAATTTAGTAAAATGACTTTTTGGGAATGCCTGACTACACATTCTGTCTTATTAAATAAAGTACACAAGCCTGGGAAAGTGTCAAAAATGGGGATACTTAAGGTTACCTGAAGTTTTTCTCTTTATCATGATTCCCTAACAGAAGTAAAAAAGGCTTTTCAGGCAGAACCCTTAGGGACCCTCTTCACGGTCCCTCCACTACTACCTCAGATCTGTTAGAATCTACAACTTGGTTCCTTGGACTCTTTCACTGGATCAAACCAAACGGATTACTCTCTCCAGCAACAGACTAAAATACTGGCAGTGCATGTATAAGGCATCAACACTGTGTGTTCAGGAAAAACTACCCAAAATGAAGACACCCAAAGGCACTTCCATGATCAACGTTTTTCCTTCCACATATCTTTGGTTCCCTTAATACCCACAACTCTAGAAAGAAGGAAAGAAATTGCCCATTCCAAGCTCTACTTTCAAAAACCCTCCATATACAAAAAAGTATTGGGCAAATTCTGTTTACAAGCTTCTACAATGGCTCAATGTTATAGCTTGAATTGTATCCCAAAATATATATGTTGTAAATCCTAACCTCTATACCTGTGGCTTCAAAGGAGCATTGTGGCTCTTTAGAGAAGACGGGAAGACTGTGTCTCACTTACTTTGAATGTGTTACCAAGAGGGACCAGTCCTAAGGGAAAGACATCATGCTTGGTAAAGCAGAGGATCAGTGAAAAAGAGGAAGACTCTTGCAAAACGGCAAGGAGGCCACATGTTCTGACCTCCTAGAACCCCACAAGAGGAAGACAGAGTCATCATCAATAACCCAAGGCCTATTCCTACAAGGCCAGACATGCTGCCTCCCTCCAGCCCTTTCACCAACTGTTCCTCCCAAAGCACCCACCACCTCTCTCCTGGGTTCGATAATTTGCTGCAGTGGCCACACAGAACTCACAGATTATGGGGTTTATTAGGGAAGCACCACAGGCTACAATTCAGGTTTAGGAAAAATGCTCAGTCTCTCTCCCAGCCCACCGTCCGTCAGCCAGCAGTCTCTCACAGTCTCTTTCCCAGCAGGGCTGGTCCCTCAGTGTCTCACTCAGCAATGCGTGTCTCTTGCGTCTCTTTCCCAGCAACACGTGTCTCAGGAGCCCATGTCTCAGCAGCAGGTCTTCCTCATCCAGCAGTTAGAGAGCATTCTGCCTCTAGGAGACCTCCTTTTGAGCCCGGCAGGGTGGTCAAACTAGCCAATCATAGCATCAGAACTCTAAGCACCTGAGAGAGAGTGGGCATCTCCCAGAACATTGTTTTGTGCCACTCCCAACAGAAATACTCCAGGTGGACAACTTCAGCAATCAGGAGCTCCTCAGTTGCTCATAGAAAATCCCACCTTGGAGTTTACAAAGACTTATGGGTAGAAAAGCCACACTAAGTAATTTACTACACCGCAACTCTCAACAAGATGGACTGACAAAGGGGTTGCAACAATAGGCTCAAATGTAGCAACAGTTCTGAGGATGGCACAGAACTGGGCAGCATTTCATTCTGTTGTACAGAGGGTTGCTACAAGTGGGAACCAACTCTAAGGCACCTAACAAACAACAACAACAACAACAACATACTTTTGGATGTAATCCCATTTGGGATTAGGGTTTTCTTAATTATGTTTATGAGCTTTAACAGTGTAGGGCATCTTTTAAACCAATCACCTTCAAGATACAAACTGAGCTGATTAGGCGTAGAGATGCAAACAGAGATGGGGGAAGAAGATAGATGCCAGGCCTCAGGATGATCACCCAGGAACCAAGGAACAGAAGCTGAAAAGAGACAAGGGCTTTTCTCCTCAAGTGGACAGAGGGTGAGAGTGAGTCTTCCCCTAGAACCTGCGCCCTGAATTTGGACATCTAGCCTCCTAAACTATGAGAAAATAAATTTCTTTCTGTTAAGGCACATGCAATATTTCTGTCATCGTGGCACTAGATAAAAAAGACATTCACACTTACATTTTTCTCTAGAGAAATGCCTTATCTGCTCTCATCTCTCATTAGAACTGAGGTCTGCCTGCAGGCTGTTCCCACCAGGATCTCCACACACATTTCTGACATTGTCTTTGCACACTTCCTCTCCCTTCCCTCTTAACACACACACCATCAGGGGCCTAGTATTCTAATTTGGTAGTTCCCATTGCCCTGTCTTCCTTCTGTAGAGCGGCTGGTGAATTCGAATGGCCAACCTGGCCAACCTTTTAGCTAGCAGTCAAATGCCTTAGGCACTGCACCACCAAAGCTTCTCTTTCTTTTCTTTAGAGCCTCTCCAAATCTTGAGCACAAGTATAAAAGTTCTGTATGGTTGCTGTTCTATTACCCACGTCCATTAAAATAGCTTTTATAGACCTGGAGTCAGAGAGAAAAGATAGCCAAGCTATCCATCAAGCAACATCTTCCTCTACTCTGCACCACAAAGAATGTCAGGAGGTAGCCATGTCAAAGGTAACCAAATTCATGGTTAGAACCAAATAAATTATAATGAAATTTTATTTAAATTTGGTAGGCTTTTTTCTCCCTCATGCTCAATTAGGAGAAGATGAGAGTAGGTTATTTGTTTTATTCTCTTTCTAAATTTCCTTACTGTATAGGACACTGTATTGAACAAAAACAGATCACTGAATGACCAGACATATGCATGTAAGAAACATTTATTTCAAACATGACCACTTTCTAAAGCTGGGACAAAGACAAGTGTTAGATACCTGGTTACTTAAAGGTTGAATCAGACCTCAGGGACACAATGTTGTCATGTTAACATTTCGTTAATCAGTCTGCCAGGCCCACGAGAGTACATGCACACCCACAAGTAACATCAATCATCTCAGTAAAGTAAGAGGCAAGATCATCTCCCAAGAGGAAGGGAGGGTTAGTTTAGACTGGAAGAAAACTGAGAATGGAAAATATCTCATTGTCATTAACAAATTGTCAAGAGAACACTGTTAAGCCTAGTAAGGGTCCAACTGAAATTAGAATCACAAATATGTAGTAGGTCAAATCAATATGGTTCTGAGGATTTCTTCTACCATCAGATTGCAAAAAGGAGAAAAGCATGCAGCAACTATTACAGTGGACAAAGCAGGTGATTAGGAGGGCCATGATATGGAATGGAAATAGCAGGTCTTTGGGATAAGGCTGGGCAGGGAATCAGGAGTGTCTAAGGAGCTCTGGTGGTGTAGTAGATAAGGCATTTGGCTGCTAACCAGAAAGTCAGCAGTTCAAACCCATCAGCTACTTCTCAGAAGGAAGGTGGGGCAATCTACTTTCATAAAGTTTTACAGCCTTGGAAACCAATGGGGGTTGCTAGGAGTTGTGACCAACTTGATGGCAGTGAGTTTGGGAGCTCTGGTGGCATAGTGCCTAAGGCATTTGACTGCTAACCAGAAGGCTGGTGCTTCAAACCCACCAGCCACTTCTTGGAAGGATGACTGGGCAATCTACTTCCGTAGAGATACTGCCTCGGAAACCCAAGGAGGGGCCCCTAGGAGTCAAATAGACTCAAAGACAGTGAGTTTGGTTTGGTTTAGGAGAGACTGGCTGAACACACAGATTTAGCTTCATAGATGTGAAAGAGCAGGAGAGGCAGCAGTTCAGGACTTGGTAAACAGAGAGGAAAAAAAAAAAAAAAAAAAACTCAATGCCATCAAGCCAGATCCAACTCAGAGCAACCCCTCCTTGGGTTTCTGAGGCAATATCACTACAGAAGTAGATTGCCCAACCTTCCTTCCAAGGAGTGGCTGGTGGGTTTGAACCACCACTTCTGGTTAGCAGTCAAATGCCTTAGGCACTATGCCACCAGAGCTCCTTAAACAGAGAGAGTACTGATATCTTAGCTGGAGAGCAGTAATGATGAGGTGAGAAGTACTGGTGGAGGTAGAGAGAATCTAGCAGGTTGAAGAAAAATGAATGGATTATCACCTTACATGCTGAAATTGGTAAGGATGGCAGCAGATAAAGAAAAGAGACCCAGGTAATAATTAAGGTAGTCTAGCAAGGTAAGAAGGAGCTCTGGTAGTGTAGTGCTGAAGGCATTTGACTGCTAACCAGAAGGCTGGTACTTCAAACCCACCAGCCACTTCTCAGAAGTAAGACTGGGCAATCTACTTCCATAGATACTGTCTCAGAAACCCAAGGAGAGGTCGCTATGAGTCGGAATCGACTTGACAGCAATGAGGTTGGTTTTGTTCTTTTAGCAAGATAAGATAAAGCAATCGGTTGCTAACCAAAATGTTGGCAGTTCAAATCCACCAGTCACTCATGGGACAAAGAGGTGGCAGTCTGCTTCTGTAAAACTTTACAGCCTTGGAAACCCTCTGGGGCAGTTCTACTTTGTCCAATAGTCAAAATTGATTCAATGGCAGTGGGTTTGGGTTTTAGCAAGGTAAGAATGAGTCCTGGGGTTGACTGAGTCAACAATGAGTATTTTAAAGACTGGTGTAGATGGGTAAATGATTACATATAAATATTTTCTTAATGAATCAATCATAAGTGAGAAACAGTGAAGCCTCCACAGAAGAATCAATTTCCACTTAGAAGGGTGACATTATATAAAGAAGCAGAGAAATGACTTAAGAAGGATGGAGTTTGTCTCCAGATGAAATAACAATTCTGGTCATTTTAATGCTGAGTGGATCAATCAAGCTTACAGTCTACTAATGAAATACTCTGAAAGCCTTTAAATGAAGGTACCACAAAAATAATGACCATCGAATACTTCAACTATTATCATTTTGTAAGGGCTTATTATGTACTAGGCACTCTATGAAGTGCTTTGCATGCATTTTATCCTTACAACTAGACTAAAAAAAAAAAAAAAAAACCAAACTCACTGCCTTCAAGTCGATCCAATTCATAGCAACCCCTCTCTGGGTTTCCCCAGGCTATATCACTATGGAAGTAGATTGTCCAGTCTTTCTTCTGAGGAAGGAAGCCTTCTGGTTAGCAGTCAAATGCCTTAGGCACTATGCCACCAAAGCTCCCTACAACTAGACTATGAGGTGACTATGAGGTGACTATTACACTCATTTTAGAGAAGAGGATGTCGTTGTTGTTATTCTGTGCCGTTGAGTCGGCCCCGACTCATAGCGACCCCTCCTTGGGTTTCCGAGGCAGTATCACTACGGAAGTAGATTGCCCCGTCTTCCTTCTGAGGTGTGGCTGGTGGGTTTGAACCGCCAGCCTTCTGGTTAGCAGTCAAGTGCCTTAGGCACTACGCCACCAGAGCTCCTAGAGAAGAGGATACAAAAGCATAATATGTTAAACACCTTGCCACCGGCAAATCAGTGACAAAGGTGAGACTGGAACCCAGAGGTGATTTGATAAGCCTTTACTATTCTAAGTCACTAACAGAATACATGTGATACAAAGTATTCTCTCTAATATTTCTGTTGTTTGTTCTTTATCTTAAGAACGTTTCTTTTAAAGGTATGCAATACCAATTCTCAACCACATCAGAGAACTAACACCACATAATTACTTGTATTGTACTGATACCGCACTGTCATGTATTCTTGGAAATGCAAAACTTTCAATCTAAACCTGAAAAATGCATTATGCTGAAAAACAATCCTTTTCACTTTCAAATTACTGATAGCAGAATGAATGGCTTGGGCTTTGTCTTTTTCCCACAGTAACAGTTCAAGAACACATCACAAAATCTTAGGCAGCTGTTATTGTTTAGTCTCAATAGAAGTTTTCTCACCTCCAAAGAAAATAAACAACTCTAAAGTTGTCTCCACTTTGTTACTATTACCTCATTACCAAAAAGCATAAAAAGTATTATGCATTTTTACTTTAATTCCTATAGTTAGCAAGATTTGGTTTTTAAAATTAATTGTATGGAAAACTATCTTTAGAAGAACATTTGTTAAACACATTTCTGTGCCCTTAGGTAGCTATATCTTTCCCACACCCAGAGAAAGAAGCAGGTTTGGTCTACAAAGAGGTTATGGATCTAAAACAATCTAAAGAAACTCTGAGCTCTTACCTCACTGCCCTGGAGTCATTTCCCGATTCATAGGGAACTCCCCCCTTAGGTTTCCGAGGCGGTATCTCTACAGAAGTAGATTGCCCAACCTTCCTTCTGAGGAGTGGCTGGTGGGTTTGAACTACCAGCCTTCTGGTTAGCAGTCAACAGCCTTAGGCCCTGTGCCACAAGAGCTCTGAATCTCTTCTAATTTAGCTTCAAGATTCATGGTCATTTCTGTTCAGCAATCTCAATTCTTATAGAGCTGAAATGAGGAAACAGCAGGATAGGGATAGTGCTGGTTTAGTGACAGAATTCTTGCCTTCTATGTGGGAGATGCAGAGTTTGATTCCCAGCCAATGCACCTCAAGTGAAGTTACCACCAGCCAGTAGAGGCTTGTGGGTGGTTATGATGTCAAACAGGTTTCACAGACGTCCAGATTAAGATAGACTAGGATGAAAGCTCTGGTGATCTACTTCCAAAAAATCAGCCAAAGAAAAACCTATGGAGCACAAAGGTCCAATCCCATTTTACATGGGCTCTCCGTGAGTCAGAACCAAACTGACAACAGCTAACAACAATTTGCCTTACAGAAAGCATCCTCTCAACACAATGAATACACAGCTTTGGGAATGGGAGGAAAGTTTTGTTCTAGCCTGTGTTCTCCAATTACCTGCACCACTGACTTTGACTAGTTCTTCCTGTAGAAAAGAGAAAGCTACTATTTGCTTTGCCTGTCTTAGAGAGCTGTAAAAAGAAGCACAGCAACATACACTGCCTCGAGTAAGTACAGACACAGAAAGTCCCCGGATTACGAACAAGATCCGTTTCTACAGCTGACTTTAAGTCTAATTTGTAGGTAAGTCAGAACAGCTAATCCAGTTCTTATTTAGATCAGTGAGTCAAATCCTTGTGTTAATATACAGTATATATTTTATCTTTCTATGGATATAAAACACTTAAGAAACTCTTCCAAATATACTAAAGTATCTTAAACATAGTAGTACAGTACAAATACAGTAATAACAAAAGTAACTATATACAGTACTGTATTGAAGAAAGAGGGAATTTGTATGTACATATATGCTCTGGTAGCATAGTGGCTAAGACACTTGCCTGCTAACCAGACGGCTGGCGGTTCAAACCCACCAGCCACTCCTTGGAAGGAAGGTTGGGCAATCCTACTTCCGTAGTGATACTGCCTCGGAAACCCAAGGAGGGGTCGCTATAAGTCGGGTTTGACTCGACGCACATAACAACAACAATATGTACAATACTATAAAAAAACATTAAAGAGACAGTTCTTAAAACCATTTAGATTAAAAAAAGAAAGAAAGAAGATCATGATAAAATGTTAATTCTTGTTACGTCGATGTCTTGCATGCAGGAAGGGGCATTTGTAAGGTAATTGTTTTGGTTACCTACTGTCGCTCTGACAAGAATATACCACAAATGGGATGACTTTAACAAACAGGAGTTTATTCCCTTATAGTCTGGAGGCTTTAAATCCAAGTTCAAAGTGCCAATCTCTAGGGGCTGGGTGAAAGCCCCTCAACCTTGGGCTTCATTCAGCTCTGCCTTCTACTCCTGGCCCACTGAAGCTAGAGGCTTTTCTTCACTCAAATAGCTGCTGGCTGCTGAGACTGACAAGCCCAATGTTACCAAACCACATGGCTGGCCACCAATTCAAGTCCAGATGAAGTCCCAAGATCGGCAGAGCATGGCAGGCTGTTGAACAACAACTTGAATACATGCAGGGTTCACGTATGCCAAAAGGCTAGAGACCATTCCCAAAGCTTCTGCTTATATATGGGAAGCAGACCACATCTGTAAAGCAGCTACTCAGCTGCTTATGGTAGATCCCACCATGGAGCTGACTGTCAGTCTCATCATGGGGAATAATAACTACCACCAGCTGCCCAGCCACTCAACCAGGCCCAGCCAAGTTGACACACAACCTTAACTACCACAGTAATATGACAGCATTGGATGATGCAAGAGAAGATGATGGAGAGATGGCTACTATTGAAGATGATGGGCCTGGTATTAGAGAGGTATTAGAAAGGATGGACCTGGTACTGGCTTTGATTCTGCTAAAAGGGATGTGGGGGAAGAGGGTTACTACTGGAGTCAATTTCTTGAAGTAGGCATCAAGGGAGGTTTGTATGGAGTGTTTTCTTTCCTTGTCATAAACGGCTTAGTAGCAACTGAGGCCCTTGGTAAGTGTATGGCAAACTTTTGAAACTCTGTATTAGGACCTTGATCCTCTAACTTTGCCATCTTTGCCTCAATGACACAAAAGGCTTCAGATAACTCTTTTATCAAAAACTTTTTCAGTTCTAGAGTTTTAGGTCCCAGTTGTCTCCCTGAAATGCTGATCTAATTCCTTAAGGTCTAATTCACACCTCACTGGTATGGTCTTCCACACTGGAGCCGAGTACCTCTATGACATCATTTTCACTGACATTTAACTGCAGTTGATTACTAATACCAACCACAGCTTGCCTGGCTCTGGTGATGTTGTCAGCTGTACCCCTGAAAAGCATGCATGAATTTGCTCCACAGTTCTTTCATATTTGACTGCTTCATGTCATCTCTCTAAGAATCAGCAACATTTTTGAGGGCATGAGAGATATTATAATTCCTCCAGAACTCCTTTGAGCTCATCACATCATCTTGGAGATACCTGACTGCTTGTGAGAAGGTCTGCCATAAATAATGGCCCTTAAAGGAGGTTATGACTCCCTCCCTGATCCACTGGATGAAGTAGCAATGTGGTGAAGGGGATAAAAGAAAAACCTTTACATTGGGGGTGAAGGTCATTGAAAGTACATCGATGAATGGTGTGTTGTCAAGCACAAGGAGAATCGTAAAGGGAATTTTCCAGGCCAAATACGAAGTTAACACTCAACACAATGTTAATGGCAACTCCATCTGGCTTAAAATGGTGGCCAGCATTCTTCCTCAAACCTACAAACTGCTGAAGCTGCATGTTTTCATGAGCATCATTATTACAAACCATTGCATTTAACTCAAATTTTTAATACAATAGGCTTTATAGCAGTCTGTTCTTAAGTATGAATTGTCCTTAAGCTGGATGTTCTTAACCTGGGGACTTAACGTACTTACGAGGGACCTTGGCTGGAATCAGGAACTCTGCAACCAGCCTGCATATCTGCGCAACTACACTGTGTTTCCCCGCCTTCCTCTCCCCCCACTACATGAAGATTGTTTTTTAGGCTCATTATTGCTTCACAAACTGCTAGGAAGGAAATATTTCTATGCAATAAAAATTCTTTTGGTGTTTTTTACTCCCTTCTCATCCATGCAAAACAGGAAAGCATGACACATTGCCTTTTATGGTTACAAAAGATCCAGACTAAGGTTCTTAATGTTCTTAGACAATTGTGTTCACATTATTACAACAACACTTTCCTAACTTAACATTGCTTGTAGAGAAAAGATGTCTTACATGCTCTAGGCTTAATATATCTCCAGGGAAGACATATCCTGACAAATGTTTATTAAATCAAGTCACTGACTAATCAGATAGGGAATTCACTGAAATAATGAAATTAATATGTTTGCAGATGGCTAATTAAAATAAGTATGTCAAGGTAATTGTATGTGGTTTAAAAAGTCATGTTCTTTTCCTTTTTAATGTTTGAAACATGCTCTATACAAATGGTGTACAGGGCAATGATGATATAAGGATGTCACCTGGTCTCTTATGCCATGATTATTTCTTTGTTAACATACTATTCAACAACCATCACCTCAAAAAGCCATCACTTGACTGATATGCTAAAGCAGTACGATCTTTTCAATGATTTCTGGAGGGTTTTATTTCCCCTTATATTGAGACAGGTGGTCAATGGATTCTGCTGCTTCATCTAAGTAGCCTGCCCAATAGACAATTTAGGTTACTGAGCTCAAATCTGCCCTTCCTCCCACAATGTTCTCATACTGCGTTCATTAAGGGTACATAAGTCCTTAACAATTGAAAAAAAAAAAAAAAACCCTGCTGTGTTTGGAACAGTTAGTTTTTAAAATGAGCATCACAGAATTTTAAGATTGAACCTCAAAGAGTAACAAGATCAATGCTGAAATTACAGATAAGAAGGCCGAAGCTCAACAAAGTTTCTTAACTTCCCCAAAGTCACACCGTTAATTAGTGGCAAATACAACAAAGGGCACTAGCCAATGTTAACTACTTTGAAAAAATTTGACCTAAAAATTTGAACTTACAAAAAATTAATTTATTTTATAGAAAGACTGATTAAAGGTTTTCTTAAATAGTGCACTTATAGTTTCTTTTACAAATTCACTACAAAACATAAATATGCATTAAATCTATATAAATATATCTATGGTATAAAGTAGGGAGCTCTGGTAGCATAGTGCCTAAGGCACTTGACTGCTAACCAGAAGGCTGATGGTTCAAACCCACCAGCCACTCCTCAGAAGGAAGACAGAGCAATCTACTTCCATAGTGATACTGCCTCGGAAACCCAAGGAGGGGTCGCTGTGAGTCAGGTCTGACTCCAAGGCACATAACAACAACGTGGTATAAAGTTAACTATGAGCTGAGATTCATGATTGATTTGTAGGTAACTTATTTATAAAACTGCATGAAATAAATTTTATTGCTTAGGTCAGCATCAATAAAAATTAGGACAATTCTATCTTCTTCAAAAAGGGCCCATGTGAGAACATAAAAGGAAACAGCTTACCTTCTCATGTCTATGATACAGTTTCAATCAATAAATTAAATCGATCCACCCTTATTTAAAATTAAAGGCAGTGCTTACAGTTATAGAGAAATACATTCCTTAATAAGCACCACAAATCAATAAGTAGTCCCTGGATTATGAACACCAGACTTACATACAACATGTAGTTGTAAACTAATACAGGTAAAGCCTATAAAATATTATAGGTACATACTATGGTTTGTAATAACAAACAGGTACTCCTCCTTTGTGACATGCATCTAAACATTATTATTGGATTATTAAAGATGTTTCCCAACACTCATCTGTCAGTTTCTTGTACTGTCGTAGCTTATGTGTTGCTTTGATGCTAGAAGCTATGGCACTGGTATCTGAAATACCAGCAGGGTCACCCATGCAAGATAGTTTTCAGCAGAGCTTCCAAACTAAGACAGGCTAGGAAGAAGGATGTGGCCAGGTCCACTTCTGAAACAAACAAAAAGAAATCAGTCACTGAATACCTTATGAACAGCAGGGAAACACTGTCTGATATAGTGCTGGAAGATGAGCCTTTCAAGTTGGAAGACATTCAAAACATGACTAGAGAAGAGCTGCCTCCTTAGAGGAGGGCTGACCTTTATGAAGTGGATGGAGTAAAGCTTTTGGAACCTTCATTTGCTGATGTGGCATGATTCAAAATAAGAAACAGCTGCAAACATACATTAATAATTAGAATATGGGCATACAGAGTATGAATCTAGGAAAACTGCAAGTTGTAAAATATGAAATGGAATGCACAAAGATAGATATCCTAGGAAGCAATGAGCTGAAATGGAATGGCATTGCCCATTTTGAATTGGATAATCCTGTGGTTTACTGTGTCAGGAAGGACAAATTAAAGAGGAATTGTGCCACATTCATCTTCAAAAAGAATATTTAAAGATTTATCCAGAAGTACAAAGCTATCAGTGGTAGGATAATATCCATACACTTACAAAGAAGACCAGTTAATATTATTACGCACTAACGACTAAAGCCAAGTAAGAAAGAATTGAAGATTTTAACAAGCTTCTGCACTCTGAAATTAACCAAACATGCAATCAAGATGTATTGATAATTACTGTGAAACTGGAAACAAAGAAGCAGCTTTGGCAGTTGAGAAATATGGCGTTGGTGGAGGGACTTCTGGTAAGATGGTGGAATAGGCAGACAAGCTACACAGGCCCTCTTCAACAAAGAAAAGAAAAACCAATTGACACAGATCCAGAAGATAATCCTGGAGCCCCGAGCTTTGAAGGAAAGGATAAAGAAGTGGATTAAACACCAACTAGTAGAAGAACCTGAATGAAAACAGTGAATAAGGAGACAAATGGACCTGTGGACTGTCAGCTATCCTGATGGCACTGGCAGTTTGAATATTTCCAAGTGCTCTTAGGACCTGAGAATTAACATAAAAATTGGCCCTGCTTGCCAAGGGCTGTATGGATGACTGGTGGCTGATAACTAAAAACAGAGACAGTAAAGAAAAGATAAGCTGACCTGTGGACTTTCGTCTGTCTGGAGGGCACAGCCATTTTGAAAGTTTACAAGAGTTGTGGCCATTTTGGATGTTTAAACCAATAGTGTTTTTGTTCAGGTGCCAAGGACTACTACTGAGAACAGCATGGACATACCAGACTCTGACAACTGGGAAAGTGCAAAATTTCCCCTGTAACTCTGTTACCCCACACCCTCTTGGTGAAAGGAGCTACAGCCATCCCTCAACTCCACCCACCACATGGATTGGGAATTCCATCCCAGTCTGTGTGCTCTGACAGAGCCAGGGTGCCTTGCACTGTGCCCCACCCCCAAATTTGTTTTTTTAATTTGTTTGTTTCAAAATTATTCCTTTTTTTTTTTAACCCTCCATTACACATCCTCTTTGAATCCAGCTGGCTTTTCGGAAAGTTCTCTGCCAATATACTGCTGCAACCATTTTTGAATTATCTTTAGTAAGATTTTATTTGTGTGTGATATTAATGATACTGCTTGATAATTTCTACATACTGTGGGATCACCTTTCTTTGAAATGGGTACTAATATGGATCTCTTCCAGTCAATTGGCCAGGGAGCTGTCCTCCAAATCTCTTGGCATAGCCAAGTGAGTGCCTCCAGCACGGCATCTGTTTGTTGAAACATCTCAGTGGGTTTTCCATCAATTCCTGGTGCCTTGTTCTCTGCCAATTCCTTCAGTGCAGCTTCAACTTCTTCCTTCAATACCACTGGTTCTTGATCATATGCCACCTCCTGAAATGAATGAACATTGACCAGTTCTTTTTGGTACAGTGACTCTGCGTATTCCTTACATCTTCTTTTGATGCTTCCTGTATCATTTCAGTATTTTGCCCATAAAATCTTTCAATATTGCAACTTGTGGCTTAATTTTTTTCCTCAGTTCTTTCAGCTTGAGAAATGCCAAGCTATGTTCCTCCCTTTTGGTTTTCTAACTCTAAGTCTTTGCACATTTCATTATCGTAATTGACTTTGTCTTCTCAAACTGCTCTTTGAAATCTGTTCAGCTCTTTTATCTTGTCATTTCTTCCATTTGCTTTAGCTACTCTCCACTCAAGGGCAATTTTCAGAGTCACTTCTGACATCCATTTTGGTTTTTTCTTCCATTCTCATATTTTTAATGATCTCTTGCTTTCTTCATGGATGATGTTCTTGGTGTCATCCCACAATTCTTCCAGTTTTCGGTCACTGGTATTCAGTGCATCAAATCTATTCTTTAGATGGTCTCTAAATTCAGGAGGGATATATTCAAGATCATATTTTGGTTCTTGTGGACTTGTTTTAGTTGTCTTCAACTTGAACTTGAACTTGCATATGAACAGTTGATGGTCTGTTCCACAATCAGCTCCTGGTCTTGTTTTGGCTAAAGATATTGAGCTTTTCCATTGCCTCTTGCCACACATGTGGGCAATCTGATTCCTGTGTACTCTACCTGGTGAAGTCCATGTGTATGGCCACTGTTGGTATTATTGAAAAAAGGTATCTTCAATGAATAAGTCATTAGTCTTGCAAAACTCTACTATGTGCTCTCCAGTGTTATTTCTGTCACCAAGGCAAAATTTTCCAACTACCAGTGATTCTTCTTTGTTTCCAACTTTTGCATTCCAGTCACCAGTGTAATTAACACATCTTGACTGCATGTTTGGTCAATTTCAGACTGCAGAAGTTGGTAAAAATCTTCAGTTTCCTCATCTCTGGGTTTGGTGTTTGGTGCATAATTTTGAATAATAAGTGGTTTTCCTTGTAGGTGTACTGATATTATCATATCACTGACAGTATTGTACTTCAGGACAGATTTTGAAACATCCTTTGTGATGATGAATGCCACGCCATTCCTCTTCAAACTGTTATTCCCAGCATAGTAGATCATATGGTTGTCTAATTCAAAATGACCCAAACCAGTCCATTTCAGCTTACTAATGCCTAGGATTTCAATCTTTATGCGTTCCATTTCATTTTTGACAACTTCCAATTTTCTTAGTTTCATACTTTGTACATTCCATGTTCCGATTATTAATGGATGTTTGCAGCTGTTTCTCCTCTGTTTGAGTCGTGCCACATCAGCAAATGGAGGTCCTGAAAGCTTTACTTTACCCATATCATTAAGGTTGGTTCTACTCTGATGAGGCAGCTCTTTCCTAGTAGTATTTTGAGCCTTCTGACCTAAGGGACTCATCATCCTGCACTGTATAGGACAATGTTTCCAGGCTATTCATAAAGTTGCCCAGTAATGAATGTACAGACAGTGTTTCTCTGCTATTCACAAGGTTTTTCCCTGGCCAATTCTTTGAGAAATGGATGGCCTCCTCCTTCTTCCTAGTCCATCTCAGTCTGTAAGCTCAGTTGAAACCTGTGTACCATGTGCAACTCTGCTGGTGTTTGAAACACTGGTAGCACAGCCTCAAGCCTTGCAGCAACATGTAAGCCACTACAGTACAACAAACTGACAGACAAGTTCATCTCCCTTAGCTGTTCAAAACCTCTCTACCCTCACCTTACCTGGATCCTGTCACTCTGTTGTCCCCGGCTTTCCCTCCTTCCTCCTCTTGGGTGGGGCCTGTCTCCCTCCCCTTACCTGGATCCTGCCACTCTATTGTCCCTGACTTTCATGAATACAGACACAAAAATCTTCAACAAAATCCTAGCCAATAAACTCCAACAATGTATCCAAAAAATAATACATTATGACCAAGTGGGGTTCATAGCAGGTATGCAAGGCTAGTTCAACATTAGAAAAACAATCAATGTCATCCATCACATAAGTAAAATAAAGAAAAAGAACCACATGATCATATCAATCAATGCAGAAAAGGCATGTGATAAAATCAACATCCATTCCCGATTTAAAAAAAAAACTATCAGAAAAATAGGAATAGAAGGGAAATTCCTCAATGTAATAAAGGGCATATATGCAAAACCAACAACCAATATTATTCTCATTGGACAGAGACTGAAACCATTCCCCGTGCAAAAAGGAACCAGACAAGGATGCCTTCTATCACCACTTCTATTCAACATTGTATTGGAAGTCCTAGCCAGGGAATCAAGCAAGAAAGGGAAATCAAAGGCATCCAAATTGGATAGGAAGAAGTAAAACTATGCCTATTTTCTGATGACATAATCCTACACATAGAAAAATCAAGAGATTCAATAAAACAACTACTGGAACTGATTGAGAGATTTAACATAGTGGCAGGATGCAAGATCAATATACAAAAATCAGTTGGATTCCTCTACAGCAGCAAAGAGATTGCTGAAAAGGTGCAGTGTAGTAAATTACATAGTGTGGCTTTTCTAGCCATAAGGCTTTGTAAACTCCATGGTGGAATTTGCCATAAGCAACTGAGTAGCTCCTGATTGTTAAAGTTATCCACGTGGGATATTTCTGTTGAGAGTGGCATGAAGCAATCTTCTGGGAAGTTCTTTCTCTCTCAGGTGGTAAGAATTCTGATGTTGAGATTGGTTAGTTTGGCCACTCTTCCAGGCTCAAAAGGAGCATTCCTAGAGGCAGAAGGAGGCTCTGTGACTGCTGGCTGAGAAAGATATGCTGCTGATAAAACACACTCCTGAGAAACATGAGAGACACATGCTGCTGAGAGAGAATCATGAGAGATATGCACTTCTGAGAGAGAGACATGAGAAACACACTCTACTGAGAGAGCAATGTGCTAAGGCTGCTGGCTGCTGAGTGAGATAACCAGCTGCAAGAGACTGAGTGCAGTTTTGAACTTGCATTGTGGC
>NW_006921641.1:11045238-11052690 GCF_000298275.1 Orycteropus afer afer
TGATATCCCTTGTTCTTGCCAACATATGTAACTTGAAAAGAGGAATGATTCACATATTTATTGTTAATGCTGGGGAGGTTGCAATTAAGGCAGTTGGCAGAAAGGCTGGCATTTTAACAGTCATAGGTAAGATAATTTTCTCCATCTATCCAGGGGTAGATTTAACTCCAGATGGATTAGACTTAAATGTGAAACCTAAAACTATAAAGTTCCTCAAAGAAAAAATATGAGCAAATATAGGGGCACCAATTTATGGCATAAATGGACTGTCCAGCATAACCCAAAATGCACAAACAGGAGAAGATAAAGTAGATGAATGTGACCTTCTAAAAATTAAATTTTTATGTGCTTCAAAAGATTTCTCCAAAAGAGTCAAAAGGGAACCTACAGATTGTGGAAAAATATTTGGCAACAACATATCTAACAAGAGACTTATCTATAAAATTTATAGAAAACTCCAACACCTCAACAGCAAAAACATTAACAATCCAATTCAAAAACGAGCAGAAGACATGAATAGACATTTCACCAAAGAGGATATTCAGGCCGCCACCAAACACATGAAGAAATGTTCACGATAATTAGCCATTATTGTTGTTGTTGTTATGTGCCATCAAGTCGGACCCGACTCATAGCGACCCCTCCTTGGGTTTCCAAGGCGGTATTCACTATGGAAGTAGATTGCCCAACCTTCCTTCTGAGGAGTGGCTGGTAGATTTGAACTGCCAGCCTTCTGGTTAGCAGTCAAGTGCCTTAGGCACTACACTACCAGAGCTCCTAAAAGGATCAAAGACAAGTAAATTTTGTAGAGAGCTGCAAATCAAAACAACAAGATACCACCCTGCCCCAGCACTAATAGCAAAGTTTAACAAGACAGAAAATAACAAATGCTGGCGAGGATGTGAAGAGATTGGGACTCTCATACACTGCTGGTGGGACTGTAAAATGATGTAACTGCTGTGGAAAGCAGTATGGTGATTCCTTAAAAAGTTGGAATTAAAAATACCATTTGATCCAGCAATCCCGTTACTAGATACACACCTTAAAGAAATGAGAGCCAGGACAATAATGGATATATGCACACCCATGTTCATCACAGCACTATTTACAGTACAACAAGATGGAAACAACCTAGATGCCCATCAACAGAAAAATGGATAAGCAAACTATGGTATATCACACAATGGAATACTATGCAACACTAAAGAATAACACAGAATCTACAAAACATCGTATAATGTGGATGAACTTGCAGGAGGACATTATACTGAGTGAAATAAGTCCATCACAGAATGACAAATATTGTATTAGTTCTTTATTTTAAAAAGTCAAAGAAAGGTTTCTATATGTAGGAAGCTTTTTTTGTTGGTTACCAGGAGTGGGAGAGTTAATTCCCTGCTAGGTAGGTAGAGACATGTATTGATTTGGGTAAAGGGAAGGGCAGTGTACCAGATGTGAGTGATCAACACCATGACACTGAGGAAGAGGAAGACATAGAGTGGTACATGGGAGGTATAGACAACTAAGATGAACCCTTTTGTATGTACAGTACTGTGTTGTCAGTAATGGCAAACACTGATCTACAGGTGGATAGATGGGTGGACAGGCTGAATGATCAGATATGTCTAGGCAGCAGAGATTGTGCTTATGACCATACATAGGATTAGCAGACAATGTTTGTATGTGCTGTAAGAACGTCCAGATGTATAGAACAGCTGACAAGGGTCAAGGTTACAGTGGCTTCTTGGCCACAGTGAGCTACCTGGAGGGAGTGAGTAGTTGGACCTGTGGGCTCGGGACCATGGTTGCAAGGGACATTAAGATTAATTGGCATAACATACTACACAAAAGTAGTGTTCTGCATCCTACTTTGGCAAGTAGCAACTGGGGTCCTAAAAGCTTGCAAGCACCCATCTAAATACAATAACAGGTCTCTTCTCATCCAGAGCAAAGAATGAAGAAAACCAAAGATGCATGGAAACAACTAGTCCAAGGGACTTGTAGACCATGTGCTCCTCGGCTTATATGACCATGAGACCAGAAGAAGTAGATGGTGCCCAGCTACCACTGTCCACTCAGAAAGGGATCAGTGCAGGAGATCCTGGATAGAGTGGGAGAACAATGTGGAACCAAACTCAAAATCATTAATAATAATAACAATAATAATAAAAGACCAGGCTTGCTGGTCTGATAGAACCTGGTTAGACCCCTGAGACTACAGTCCTTAGCTACCCTTCACATCTGGAACTGAACTCACTCCTGTGGCTTCCAGCCAAACAACAGACAGGCATATGGGGTGAACATTTACATCAGGTAGAAACACTGTAGCAATCAATCATGGGAGCACAGAAGAGGATTGTTTGCACAGCGGACAGCTCAGGGGGCAGGAGTGCATGGGAGGGAATGACACAGGGAAGAGGTAACTAAAGGGAAGAAGTGGGAAGAGAGCTGTTACATTGTGGGGAATTGCAGTCAATGCCATGAGACAAAATGTGTATGAACTTCTATATGGAAAAAGAATTTTCTCTGTAAACTTTCACCAAAATCACAACAAAAACTAAAAAGAAAATATGGCCTGGGTGATAGAAATGATACTGGAGATCATGTGGCAGAATTTTTCAAGACCAATTACTTATTCATTGCAAATATCTTTGTTCAATATACAAATGGTGACAATACACGTGGACCTCGCCAGATGGAATACACAGGAATCAAATCAACTACATCTGTGAAAAGAGACAATAGAAAAGCTCAATATGATCAGTCACCACAAGGCCAGGAGGTGACTGTTGAACAAACCATCAAACTGCTCATATACCAGTCTAAGTTGAAGCTGAAGAAAATTAAAACAAGTCCATGAGAACCAAAACATGGCCTTGAGTATATCTCACCCAAATTTGGAGACCATCTGAAGAATGGATTTGACACGCTGCCAATGTTCAAAGACAAGACAAGTTGTGGGATGACATCACCATCATAACTGACAAAAGTAAAAAGTCAATAAAAACACAGGAAAGACCAAAATTGATGTCAGAAGAGACTCTGAAACTTGCTCTTTCACAGAGATTTGCTAAAGCAAATGGAGAAATGATGAAAAGAACTAAATAGAAGATTGCAAAGGCAGCTTGAGAAGACAAAGTAAGGTGCAAACACCCGGAGTTAGAAAATCAAAAGGGAAGAAAACACATTTTTTTAAGCTGAAAGAATTGAAGAAAATATTCAGTCCTTGAGTTGCCATACTGAAGGATGTTATGAGCAAAATACTGAACAATGCAGGAAACATCAAAAGAAGATGGAAGGAATATACTGTACCAAAAAAGAACTGGTCAACATTCAACTATTTCAGGAAGTAGAATATGATCAAGAACTAAAGGTAGAAGTAGTAGAAAGTAGAAGGAAGAAGTTCAAAGTACACTGGAGGAGTTGGCGAAAAACAAGGTTCCAGGAATAGACAGAATACCAACTAAGATATTTCAAGAAAAAGATTCAGCACTGGAGGTGCTCATTCATTAATGCCAAGAAATTTGGAAGACAGCTACCTGGCCAACTGACTGAAAGATATCTATATTTGTAACCATTCCAAAGAAAGGTGATAAAGCAGAATGTGGATATTATTGAACAGTATCATTAATATCACATGCAACTAAAATTTTGCTGAATATAATACAAAAACAATTGCAGTAGTATATTGATGGGGAACTGCCAGAAATTCAAGTTGGATTCAGAAGAAGATGGGGGACAAGAGATATCATTGCTGATGTCAGATGGTTGTTGGCTGAAAGCAAAAATAACAGAAAGATGTTTACCAGCGTTTTATTGAGTATGCAACAGCATTTGACTGTGTGGATCATAATAAATTATGGATAACACTGCAAAGAATAGGAATTCTAGAACACTTAATTGTATTCATGAGGAACCTGTACACAGACCAAAAGGCAGTCATTCTAGCAGAACAAGAGGATACTGCTTGGTTTAAAATCAGGAAAGGTGTGTGTCAGGGTTGTATACTTTTACCATAGTTAATCTGTAGACTGAGCAAATAATCCAAGAAGCTGGACTATATGAAGACTATAATAAGTAGATTTATTAACAACCTGTGATATGTAGATGATACAACCTTGCTTGCTGAAAGTGAAGATGACTTGAAGCATTTCCTGATGAAGTCCATACAGCCTTCAGTATGGATTATTCCTCAACGTAAAGAAAACAAAAATCCTCACAATTAGACCAATAAACAACATCACGATAAATGGAAAAAAGATTGAAGTTGCCAAAGATTTCAGTTTACTTGAATCCACAATCAACACCCATGGAAGCACCAGTCAAGAAATAAAAAATGCATTGCAACTGGCAAATCTGCCTCAGAAAACCTCTTTAAAGTGTTAAAGAGGAAATATGTCACTTTTAAGACTAAGGTGCACCTGACCCAAACCATGGTATTTTCAATCGCCTCATATGCATATGAGAACTGGACAATGAATAAGGAAGAGAGCAGAAGAATTCATGCATTTGTTTTTGTTTTGTTTTTTATTTTAAGAGCTTGTTTTACATTCAACGTTACATGTACATTTAGGTTCACTCCCCATTTACCATGTCCAAACCTAATCCAGTCTCTTCCCCTCCCTACCTTGACCCTCCCCCTGTGCCCCTCCTATTTATGCACTCCTGTTTGTCCTGCATTTCCTGTTTGAATATTGGTCCTCTGGTGCCCCACTGTCTATTGCTCTAAGGGATGTATTATCATAGAGTATGCGGGTGCGTCATCCTGGGTTAAGTAGTCTGAATGTACATCTTGTTAACTATTGGGCTGAGAGCCAGCCCCTAGGGGTGTCCAGGTGCAGTATGTATTCCAGGGCCATTGTATTGGTGGTGTCTCACCAGACTTCATCTGACCAGTAATTCTGGTCATTATTGAGTTTTTGGATTTTGTTCCACAGTTTTCCTTCCACTCTATTCAGGATCTCAAGATTTGATCCTTTCCTGAAGTTGGCATTGGTAGCCAGGCACCATCTCGTTCTTCTGGTCTCGAGGGCCATCATGTCCTATGGCTGATTGCTTCCAAATGCCCTTGGTTTTTTTTTTGTTGTTGTTGTTTTTTTTCATTCTTCTTCACTTCCGATGCTAGGAGACCATTAGCTGCAAGTTAGATGGCTGCTTGAAAGCTTTTAAGACCCCAGCTGCTATTCACCAATGTAGGATGCAGAACAAGGCTTTTACGTATTTTGTTATGCCAATTGAGTCTGGTGTCCCCCAGTACTATGGTCCTGACATGGTAGATCAATTGGATCTCTCTCCCATAGTGTCTGGGTGTCTGTGACTGATTACTCTGTGTCTGTCTTCTATTGTTTCTATAAGGATTGCAGGTATTTTGTATCACTGGTGTCTGTGCAAGATCAGCCTCAGCTGAATCTATCCTTGGTCTAGAGTATACTCCTGTTCACTGATCCTCTCAGGTGTTTATGTATTTCTCTGTAGCCTGGTGTTTGGTGTTAATGGTAATGTAGCATTGTGGACACATTGGTTGGTATCAGCATCTGTCGTCTATCTCTTATGTGCACAATTTGGTGTCCTCCCATTTCCTAATGTTATCATGGTGGTCACAGTTCCTTTCTGTATATTCCTCCTGGTAGCATAGTGGCTAAGACACTTGACTGCTAACCAGAAGGCTAGTGGTTCAAACCTACCAGCCACTCCTCAGAAGGAAGATGGGGCAATCTATGTCCGTAGTGATACTGCCTCGGAAACCCAAGGAGGGGTCGCTATGAGTCGGGTCCGACTCCACAGCACATAACAATAACAACCCATGTCAGTGTGTGGGCCCCAAACAGCCTGAAATTAATCCCTCCTTTTCCCTCCCCATCCCAGTAACCTACAAAGTGAGTTCCATATCCCAACCAAACCCTTCTCTGTCTTTTTACAGTAATGGACACATACAGTACTTGTCTTTCTGCGATTGACTTATTTCCCTCAGCATAATGTCCTCCAGGTTCATCCATGTTGTGAGATGATTCACGTATCCCTCATTGTTCTTTAATGTAGCATAGTATTCCATTGTGTTCACGTACCATAATTTGGTTATCCACTCATCTGTTGATGGGCATTTAGGTTGTTTCCATCTCTTTGCTATAGTGAATTGTGCTGTGATGCACATAGGTGTACATATGTTTGTCTGTGCACTATCTCTCACCTCTTTAGGATATATTCCTAACAATGGAGTTGCGGGGTCAAATGGTACTTCTATTGTCAGTTTTTTAAGGAAACACTATACTGTTCACCACAGTGGTTATACCATTTTACAATCCCACCCCAGTGGACAAGAGTTCCATTCTCTCTGCAATCTCGCCAGCATTTGTTGTTTTCTGACCTGTTGAACTTTGCTATTGTTGCTGGAGTGAGATGATATCTCATTGTTGTTTTCATTTGCATCTCTCTAATGATTAATGATCACAAGCAATTTCTCATGTGTTCGTTGGCTGCCTGTATATCCTCTGTGGTGAAGTGTCTGTTCAAGTCTTTTGCCCATTTGTGAATTGGGTTATTTGTCTTTTTGGTGTTGAGGTGTTGAAGTTTTCTATAGATTTTGGAGATAAGTTCTTTATGAGATATGTCATAGCAAATATTTTCTCCCAATCTGTAGTTTCTCTTTTTACCCTTTTGATGAAGTCTTTCGATGCGCATAAGAATTTAATTTGTAAAAGGGCCCAGTCATCTAGCTTCTCTTCTACCTCCTGCACATTCTGGGTTATGCTTGATAGTCTATTTATGCCATAAGTTAGGGTTCCCAGATTTGCCTCTACTTTATCTTTGATGAGTTCTATAGTTTTGGGTTTTACATTTAAGTCTTTGATCCAGCTTGAGTTTGTTTTTATGTAAGGGGTGAGGTATGGGTCTTGTTTCGTATTTCTACAGGTGGATATCCAGTTTTGCCAGCACCATTTGCTAAAGAGGCTGTCTCTTCCCCCATTTAATGGGTTTTTGACCTTTGTCAAAGATCAGTTGTCCATAGATGGATGGGTCTATATCTGGACTTTCAATTCTGTTCCACTGGTCTACCTGTCTATCATTGTACCAATACCTTATTGTCTTGACTACTGTGGCTATACAGTAGTCCTTAAGATCTGGGAGTGTGAGACGTCCCACTTTGTTTTTCTTCTTCAAAAGTGTTCTGCTTATCCAACGTCGCTTTCCTTTCCATATGAAATTAGTAATTGGTTTTTCCATGTCCTTAAAAAATTTTGTTGGAATCTGGATCAGGATTGCGTTGAATGTGTAGATTGCTTTATGTAGTATTGACATTTTCACAATATTCAGTCTACCTATCCATGAACAAGGTAGGTTCTTCCATTTATGTAGAGCCCTTGCTTTCTCTTGTAGCAGTGTTTTACAATTTTCTTTGTATAGGTCTTTTGTGTCTCTGGTGAGGTTTATTCCTAGATATTACATCTTTTTTCT
>NW_006921641.1:11057380-11059193 GCF_000298275.1 Orycteropus afer afer
CTAGATACTGTATGATTCTTTTGTTGCTCTATTTCTAGTTGTTGGAGTTCATGAGTTAGAGTGTTGATTTTGTTTCTTTCCTCTATTTTGATGTATGCATTTATTGCTATAAACTGTCCTCTGAGTACTGCTTTTGCTGTGTCCCATAGGTTTTGGTATGATGTATCTTTATTCTCATTTGTTTCTAAGAATTTTTTTCTTTCAGCTTTTATTTGTTCTATTACCCAGTAGTTTTTGAGCAGTGAATTGTTCAGCTTCCATATGTTTGATGTTTTTTCCTTGCTCTTCCTATTGTTAATTTCTAATTTTATAGAATTGTGGTCCAAGAAGATGCTTTGTAGTTTTTTAATGATTTTTAATGTATTGAGGCTTGTTTTGTGTCCTAACATATGGTCTATTCTGGAGAAGGATCCATGTGCACTGGAGAAGAATGTGAATTGTGATGTTGTTAGGTGAAATGCTCTATATATGTCTATGAGGTTGAGTTGGTTGATTGTATTGTTGAGTTCTTCTGTATCTTTGTTGAGTTTTTTTTTCTAGTTGACCTGTCCCTTGTTGAAAGTGGTGTGTTAAAGTCTCCTACTACTATTGTAGAGTTGTCTATTGTCCTTTTTAATTCAGTTAATATTTGCTTCACATATTTTGAAGCACTTTCACTGGGTGCATAAATATTTATTATTGTAATGTCTTCTTTGTCAATTGATCCTTTCAGCATCATATAATGTCCTTCTTTGTCTCTTATGATGTTTTTCACCTTAATGTCTATTTTATCAGAAATTAATATTGTACTTCTGGTAAGATGGAGCATTAGGTAGACAAGCGACACAGACCCTCTTCAGCTAAGAAAAGGAAAACCTATGACAGATACAGAAGATAATCCTGGAGCCCTGAGCTTTGAAAGGAATTATACAGAAGTGGATTAGGCACCAACTAGTGGAAAAACGTGAATGAAAACAGTGAGTACAAAGATGGTCAGAGCTGTGAACTGTCAGCTACTCTGACTGGACCAACAGTCTGACTATTTCCAAGTCATGTTGGGACCTGAGAATTGACATAAAGATCAGCACTGGTCACCAAGGGCTGCAGGGATGACTGCACTGATGGTCTATGACTAGGAAGAGAAACAGAAAGGAGGGAGACGACCTGAGCTGTTGACTTTCCATGTCCAGAGGGTGCAGCCATTTTGACTGTTTACGTGCAGCAGCCATTTTGGATATTTAAAGTGACCGAGGGTGCAGCCATTTTGAATGTTTACAACTGGCGACCATTTTGGATATTTAAAGTGATCAAGGGTGCAGTCATTTTGAATCTTTACAAGTGGCAACCATTTTGGATTTTAAAGTGATAGCATTCTCATTCAGATTCCAGGGACCTAAGAATAGGCTCTGTTTGCCAAAGTTGACAGGGACATACAAGAGGCTGACAACAAGGAAGGACACAAGTGGTGTGTGTATAAGTGCTGTCAACTAGTGCATAGAGGAGGACAGTACAGTACCCTGTTTGTGTAGATAACCTACAAAAAAAAAAAAAAAAACCCAAAGAAAATGAAAATCGTGGGCAAATCACTTCAACATACAATCTCCAATTAAATACAAGCACAAAAACATCAAAATGCCTTGGAGACAACAGAGCATCACAGTCCACACAAAGAAGCAAGAGAAAGCAGGAGAAACAAGGCACCAGTATACAGACCCAAAACACATCCCTCAGGAAAAGGCAGCATTGGAACTCCCCTGATAAGGAATTCAAAAGAATTATATTTAGGTATCTTCAACAAATTGAAAGACAGACCAAGAAAAACACAGACAAAAAC
>NW_006921641.1:11059619-11065937 GCF_000298275.1 Orycteropus afer afer
CATATCATCATCAAACTCACCAAAACCAAAGACAAAGAATCATGAGAGCAGCATGGAAAAAATGAAAAGTTACCTACAAGGGGCAACCAATAAGAATAAGCTCGGATTTCTTGACAGAAACCATGCAGGCAAGAAGACAATGGGATGGTATGTATAAAACCCTGAAAGAGAAAAATTTCCAACCAACAATTATATACCCAGCAAAACTGTCTCTCAAATATGATGGTGAAATTAGGACATTTCCAGATAAGCAGAAATTAAAGGAATTTGTTAAAACCAGACGAAGCTTATAAGAGATGCTAATGGAAGTCCTTTGGACAGAGAAGCAATAGTAGCCAACAACAACTGACCATTAACACACATGATAATATAACCGAGAAACCAATCTAGCTAGAGAAGTATCCAAAGTAAATAAGCCTACAAGATTGTAAACAGGAAACCAGAGACATCAATTGACAACTACAAACCAAAAAGAGGGAATAAACTGTGTCCTTACAGAACTTCCAGATGGTAGGGATGTCAAGACAACTACAAGATAGAACGGACTGTTCTAAACTTGGGAAGAAAATGATAAATCACAGGGTAACCTCAAAGAAAAATGATAAACCTTCACATCAAAATAAAAAAGAGAACCAGCACAAATAGTCAGCAAATACTAAAACAATAGCAATGAAGGAAGTGATAACATGATTCATAAGCAAAACAGGCTCAGCATAGAAAATTATATGAAACAAAAAAATCGACACCACGAAAAAGCACGTAACAAAAATGACAGCAACAAATTTATATTTGCCAGTAATTACATATCTGGCAAGGGACTTATCTCTAAGATTTATAGGAAACTCCAACACTAAACACTAAAGGAATTAACAAACCAATTGAAAAATGGGCAGAAGACATGAATAGACACTTCACCAAGGAGGATATTCAGGTGAGCAGCTAATACATGAAGAGATGCTCTCAATCATTGGCCATCAGAGAAATGCAAATCAAAACAAGAATGAGATAACGTCTCACCCCAGCACTGATGGCAAGTTTCAACAAGACAGAAAACAA
This sequence comes from Orycteropus afer afer, assembly GCF_000298275.1. NCBI lineage: Eukaryota > Metazoa > Chordata > Mammalia > Tubulidentata > Orycteropodidae > Orycteropus > Orycteropus afer. The sequence goes on from NW_006921641.1 coordinate 11,060,676, forward strand.
CAAATGCTGGCAGGGATGTGGAGAGATTGGGACTTACATACACTGCTGGTGGGACTGTGAAATGATACAACCACTGTAGAAAGCAATATGGCAATTCCTTAGAAAGCTAGAATTGGAGATACCATTTAACTCAGCAATCCCATTACTAGGTATATATCCTAGGGAGGTGAGAGCCAGGACAGGAACAGATATATGCATGCTCATGTTCATCACAGCACTATTTACAGTAGTAAAAGATAGAAAGAAGCAATGTGCCCATCAGCGGAAGAGTGGATGACCAAATTATAGTACATACACATAATGGAATGCTATGCAGCACTAATGAATAATGTAGAGTCTGCATAACACCACATAATATGGATGAACTTGGAGGACATTATGCTGAGTGAAAGAAGTCAATCACAGGAGGACAAATATAGTATTAGTTCGTTGTTGTGGAGGGTCAAGGAAAGGTTTATATATGGAGGGAAACTTTCTTTGTTGGTTACCAGGGGTGGGAGGAGAGGGAACACTGCTAAAAAAAAAATGCATTGACCCATGTCACTTTACTTTTGTGTATTTCCCTGTACATAAATTATATCAACAAAATGCATTTAAAAAAATTAATATTGCCACTCTTGCTCTTTTTTGGTTACCATTGGCTTGGTATATTTTTTTTTCCATCCCTTGTCTCTTAATTTGTTTTTATCTTTGTGTCTAAAGTGGGTCTCTTGTAGGCAGCATATCGATGGGTCTTCCTTTTTTATCCAGTCTGCCACTCTCTTTCTCTTTATTGGTGCATTTAGTTCATTCACATTGAGTGTAATTAGTGACAGGTATGAATTTATTGCCGTTATTCTACTGTGTTTTTTTTTGTCGTGTTGTTGGTGTTTCCTTGGTCCATATACTTTTCTGTGCTGAGTTCAGTTTGTGCCTAATGCTTCTTCTCTTTTCTTCTTTATTATTGGTTTTGGGCTTATTAACCCCATATGTTTTCCTTCCTTCTGGATTTGCTTAGGGGTATTGTTAATTTTCTCTGTGGTTACCTTGGAGTACATTCTTGTCTCTATATTTTTAAAACAAAGTATTTTGTGAAGACATTGTCCTGTTTTCCTCTCCATTTGGAAGTTTGTATCTAGAAGTTTTATTCCCTCTAATAGATTAGTTGCTGTTGTAGTGTGCTGATTGACTTCCTTGGTTTTTAGTGTACAATGTTTTATGGTCTTATTTTGAGTTTCTATTTCTGATTTGGTTTTAGTGTTGATGCCACGTATCCTGATTTTGTTGATCTCTGTTGTGGGTTCTCTATTGGAAGGACTTCCTTAAGCATTTCTTGTAGGGTTGGTCTGGTTTTCACAAAATCCCTTAATTTCTGTTTGTCTGAGAATGCCTTGATTTCACCCTCATATTTTATGGATAATTTGACTGGATATAGGATTCTTGTTTGGAAGTTCTTTTCCTTCAGTGTTTTATATATGCTGTCTCATTGCCTTCTTGCCTGCATGGTTTCTGCTGAGTAATCAGAGCGCAGCCTAACTGATTGATTATTATAAGTAATATTTCTTTTTTCCTAGGCAGCTTTCAAAATTTTTTCTTTGTCTTTGGCTTTGGAGAGTTTGATTATAATATGCCTCAGTGTTTTTCTCTTCAGATCTATCTTGTGTGGGGTTCTATGAGCTTCTTGAACAAATGTCTCTTCTTTCTTCATGTGGGGTAAATTTTCTGTTAGCAGGTCTTCCACAATTTTCTCAGTGGTTTTTTTTTGCCTCTTCTTGTTCTGGAATTCCAATGAGTCTTACGTTGGTTTTTTTCATGTCATCCCATATAATTCTTAGGTTCTCTTCATTTCTCTTAAATCTTCTGATTTTTCTTCAATATAGGCTGGTGTGCAGGGATTTGTCTTCTAATTGGGATATGCATTCTTCAGCCAGTTTTAACCTACTCTTTTGTGCTGCTACTGTATTGTTTAATTCTGTAACTTTGGTATTCATCTTCTGGATTTCTAACTGCTGTTTTTGTTTGAGTTCTGATTGTGCATTAATCTTGTTACTTTGTTCTTGAATGATTTTCCTGAGTTCTTCCAGGGAACTGTGTTCTCCTTGCTTGTTTGGGGTTTCCTTAGGCTCTTATAAAGCTCTATAAACATATCTCCCAAATTCCTTCTCAGATTAATTCTATTGCCTCTTCTTCCTCCATGTTTAATGAGACCTTCATTTGTGGTTTTGCTTCTAATGCCTTGTCCTGTTTTTTTGTTTTGATTTGTGGTTGCCTGTTGTTTCCTATACTTTTTGAGGTTATCTTTAACTGTTGGTTATGTATTGATTTGTTTTGTCCTGGTTTTATGATTTAATATTTTGAAAGGGTGAAGCTGGTGTATCTTATTTTTTAGTTATTAATTCAGGTATATTGGGTTGCTCTGCAGTTTTCTTTGTGATGGTGGAATCACTGTGTGGAATGTGGATGTGGGTTTGTTTGTTGTAAAGAGCATTTAGAATTCAAACCAGGATGTATTATGGTGGCTGAATGTCGTTTGCTCTATTGGATGAGTGAGGTTATTGACAGAGAAGGTCAGAGCGGAAGAGAGGAAGGAAAGTTCCCCATTGCTAGGGGCAGTTTCTAGTGTTTTGAGTGGACTGCTAATGATAACATTGTACTGTTATTCACAAGCCCACAGCTCAATTTCAGCAAAGATTCCAGTTGTTAGGGGTCACTACTTTCCTATCAGGCTCAGACACACGCAAAAACCCTGCTCCTGAAGCCCCTCGGTGCCAAAAAGCCGACCCAAGACAACTGCCTGTCTCAGTGATCCACCGCCGGAGTTCCTCTCTGGGTCTGCCCACCCGCAGCACCAAAGATCCATTTGGTTTCAGCAGCACTGGAGTCAGGCCAGTGCCCACTCATACCCTGTGGTCCCAATGTTACTGACAAAGTCAAGTGCGGGCCCCTCAGTGCCACTAAGCTGACCCAAGCCTGATTGGTGATCTGCTATGGAGGCACCTCCCCAGGCCCACCCTCTTGCAGCACCAATGGACTCTCTGCTCAGGTTTCAGCAGCACTGGGCATGCCTGTTTACACCTAGCCAACTCAGTTACCGATAAAATGAGGTGCTGAAGGTAGATCCTTGGGTTGATTGCTGGTGTGCTGCTATGGTCGCTGGTGTGCTGGTGTGGTGTATCTTCTTCCTTAACCCACGGAGGTCTCAGATGGCCTTTCTCACCCGTTGGTCGGCGCTCCCCCAGGGAGGTCTCCAATGTCCTTTCTCACCTGCCTGTCAGCCCCTCTGCAGGATTGATCTCCTGATCTTGTTATTTTCTTCCTCTGTCCCTTTCTCCTTTCTGATTCTACTCCCCTTAGTTTGTAGTACTCTGACTCAGCTCTGTTCAGAGCACCAGAATCCTTAATTCAAACTGCTGTACCTAGTTTTTCAGGCACTAAGATGCTAGAGGGAATTAGCATGGTGATTACTGACAAGACTCCATTTTGAACTCAAGAATTCATTCATTTGAATAGTGGAATTGGCGAAGAATATTGAATTACCATGGACCACTAAACCAAAAAAACCAAACTCACTGCCATCAAGTTGGTTTGACTTATAGTGACCCCCTCCTTGAGTTTCTGAGGCGATATCTCTACAGAAGTAGATTGCCCAATCTTCCTTCCAAGGAGTGGCTGGTGGGTTTGAACCACCAGCCTTCTGGTTAGCAGTCAAATGCCTTAGGCACTATGCCAGCGGTGTTCCCATGGACCACTAGAAGCAGAAAAAAATCTGTTTTGGAGTAAGCAGAGCTGGACTGCTCCTTAGAAGGAAGAATGGACAGACTATTTCTTGTACTTTGGTCAAGTTGTCAGAAGGAACTAATTCCTGGGAAGGATATCATGCTTGGGAAAGTAAGGATCAGCAAAAAAGGGGAAGACTCTCAATGAGATGGACTGACACAATGGCTGCGATGGACTTAAGCATTCCAAATATTGTGAGGATGGTGCAGGACCAGGCAATGTTTTGTTAAAAAATCAACTGCTATTGAGTTAATTCTGACTCATAGCAACCCTTTTGGACAGAGTAGAACTTCCCAACAGGGTTTCCAAGACTGTAAATCATTATGGAAGCACACTATCTCATGTTTCTCCCACAGAGCAGCTGATAGGTTTGAATTTCCAACCTCCTGGTTAGCAACCGAATGCTTTAACCACTATGCCTCTAGAGCATCATGATGAAATAAGGTATTATTAAACACTCTGGAGTATTAATAAGCACTCATGCTAAAAAGTATTTGTTTTTCAAAGCCAAACATAGTTGGTCCTTAAAAAAACAAAAAAAAAAAAAGAGAAAACTTTAATCTTTCTCTGAAATAATATTTATTTAAGTTTAAATTACCTCAAAAGAGCAAACCTTATTGTTAGAATGTAAGTTCTAGAATCTTATGTGATTTTTTATGTATTTGAGATAAACAACTCCTCTGTACACTACTTCTTCTGAAGTCTATAATCAAGGATAATTATACTATGGAACAAAAGCCAAAAGTTACTACAATTTTAATAGCATATTATATGCTCTATAAAAATATTTTAAATTCATAAAGCATAGGTACAAAGAATAGTAGTCCTCTCTTTTAAAACTTTAGTCCTTAAAGAAGAAACACTTTAAATATGCTATAAGAAGATAATTCAAATGCAGCAGGCTATGCTTGCTCTTACATACATTTATGCAATTTTTTAACTAACTAGTGTCTCTATCTTCATTAATTATATTTAATTCTATTGTCAATAAGCAGTCAAAGCTCTGAATAATTTCCAGTGTTTGTCTCTAAGACCTAAAGGTTTAAAGGTCTGCTCAGCTTCTTAAAATGAAAGAAGATAGCATTGGAGAGGATATTTATAGATTTTCTAAGTCATTTACTCCCACTGCCAATTTCCAATTAATGAAAGAATATGTCAAGATCCAACTCTACGGCAAAGAGTTTGGTTGTTTTTTTTTTTGGTTTTATGTCAAGTTAGTAAACATTTGCTGATCAACCAGTGTGGTATTAATAACATAAACATGAAAAAGGCAAGAGTCTGAAGGTGTAGAAATACTCTCAAACAAATTAAAAAGAAAAGAGATGATGAAATTTTCTATTGAAAATTTAAATCATCACCTAGAATTAAAATGATCTCAACTAAACTGTATATAAATTATTGAAACAGGAGTTACTTCTACAAACATTTTTAGTCTAAAATTTGTACAAACAGGGATGAAATTTTTTACCTCAAAAATTTTTAATTAACTATAATAATCTATGATAT
>NW_006921641.1:11073317-11074018 GCF_000298275.1 Orycteropus afer afer
GCGCCTGGAATAAAACTCACCCCCAGGGGCGGGCTTCAGCCCAATAGTTAACAAGATGTACACGCAGACTACTCAACCCAGGATGCCATACCCACACGCTCCATGGTAATACATCCCTTAAAGCAATAGACATGGGACACCAAAGGACCAACATTCAAACAGAGGAAATGCAGGACAAATAGGAGTACAGAATTATGAGGGGCATAGGGGGAGAGCTGCAGGGTAGGGAGGGGAGGAGACTGGATTAGGGTTGGACATGGTGAATGGGGAATGAAACTAAATGTACACATGACGTTGAATGTAAAACAAAAATAAAATTAAAAGACATTAAAATAAAAATAAAAATAAAAGACATCATACTTGGTGAAGTAGAGGGTCAGCAAATAAGAGGAAGACCCTCAACAAGATAGACTGACACAGTGGCTTCAAAAATGGGCTCAAACATAGCAATATATGTGAGGATGGCGCAGGACCACACAGTATTTTGTTGTATTATACACAGGACTGCTATGACTTGGAGCCAATTCAATGGCACCTAACAATAACAACAGTAGTTGATAAGGCTAACCTATGTTGTTGTTGTTATGTGCTGTCGGGTAGGACCTGACTCACAGTGACCCTTCCTTGGATTTTCGAGCCGGTATCACTACGGAAGTAGATTGCCCAACCTTCCTTCCAAGGAGTGGCTGGTGGGTTTGAAC
>NW_006921641.1:11074118-11083127 GCF_000298275.1 Orycteropus afer afer
ACTCATAGCGACCCCTCTTTGGGTTTCCAAGGCAGTATCACTACAGAAGCAGATTGCTCCATCTTCCTTCCGAGGAGTGGCTGGTGGGTTTGAACCGCCAGCCTTCTGGTTAGCAGTCAAGTGCCTTAGGCACTACGCTACCAGAGCTCCCCATAAATGCCACAGAACACTCAATCTGAGTTAGCTACCTGTAGTAGTGACAAGTAGCAAGTATTACATACTACATTGGAACAATTAGTTAAAACGATTTTCCATATCTGTCAAAAACACAAAAACTTGTGCAATAAAAGCAGGTGATGGCATATGTACATGTGGGCACGTGCACATGCACATACTCTCAGTCTTTGTTTTTATAGTAGCAAATCTGAACTGCTAATAGGAATGTATAATGCTCTTTCATATTTAACCTTGCTTTTATCATTTCTCACCTAGTCCAAATTTTCCTTGCCTAGAAGGGAATGCCATTGTGTACCAGTGAGCCACTGTTTACTACAGGGGTGGAGCCCCAAAACTGTACAGTTCCATTACTAACTTGCTAGCAGCCTGAAGGTCAAATTAATCTGCATTTAAAAAAAAAAAAAAAAAAAACAGCCCTCTCAGCTTATGAACAGAGGTGTGGTCCAACCCAGACAACTGTGTGTCCCAGCATGCTCTGCTAGATCCAAATAGCTTCTATTGTGATCAAGAAAAAGGGCTTGCTTGTTAGAACTTGTATTAGCAACTATATTGGGTGAAACAGAGCAAAACTTATCTGTGCCACCTAGGGACTCCTAGGTAGGGGTTAACAAAAGCAAAAAATATAAACCCTGAATCAAGTTGATTCTGACTCACTGGGCAGAGTAAAACTGCCCCATTGGATTTCCAAGGCTGTAATCTTTACAGAAACAGATTGTCACATCTTTCTCCGCAGTGGCTAGTGGGTTTGGTTAGCAGATGGGTGCCAAACCATTGTGCTATCAGGGCTCTTTGGGTAGGGTTAACCAAAAACCAAACTCACTGCCATTGAGTCGATTAAGTAAAAATCGTATTTTACTTATAAATACACATACAAATCTAAAAGCACTAAATTTGGATTTTGCTCCCTAAATTGTGGCCCTAGAACCCTTTCTCTCAGAATTACAGTAGTCTCTATCTGCTGAATGAAGAGATATAAATGATATCAGTGCCATTAGAATAGAGATTACAATGAACTCAGGATGGCTCTAACTGTTGCTAATCTGCACAACAATAAAAAAGTTCTTAATTTGAGTATACATAAAAAAAGAAAAGACAGTAAATGCCATGCTACCCACTGAGACTTCAAAGCACAGCAGACTATCAAGTGGTCTTGAAGTGGGTGTCCACGTGTGCTGGGTGGATGGGGTGGGGGAATGCAGGGATCTGAAGGCCAAGCAGACTTATATCTGGTAATACCCTCCATCATTGTTTCAGTATTTCACCTCCTTCAAGTATTTCCCAAAGCATATATTGGTTACTTATGAGAAAATGCACTTCTAGTCCTAAACCTTAGGTATAAACTGAGTTGCAGTAGGAGTTTGTTCTTGTTGTTGTTGTTATGTGCCATCAAGTCAGACCCAACTCATAGCGACCCCTCCTTGGATTTCCAAGGCAATATCACTAGAAAAGTAGATTGCCTTCCAAGGAGGCTGGTGGATTTGAACCACCAGCCTTCTGGTTAGCAGTCAAGTGCCTTAGGTACTACACTGCCAGAGCTCCTGCAGTAGGAGCTAGAGGCCTAGAAAGGACAGCAGGGTCAAAGGAATTTGTTGTCATGTCCCTCGTAACAAAAGTAAGGATGTGGTAATGAGTGATCCTTATTTCTATATACACTACCTCAAACAGATGTGAAATGTAAAACCGTCAAAACACAGTCCATTTTCTACAACATTCAAGACCTAGACTCTATCAACTTTACTGGCTTCAATTCCAATGGGAACACCAAGTATGCAATTTTCCAGCTGGTATAAAATTCTGAGATTATGCTTTTAGAATTCGTATGTGATGGGAAAGGGTGTGTATGTTACTTTTTTTTTTTTTTTTAAATCTTAAGTGAAATCATGAAAAGGTTACCATGGCCAGATAAAGAAACAACAAAGGGCCATCACTACTGGAAAAAAGCAGGGGTCCTGAGATGTACTAAAGAAGACAAAGGGAAAAGAAATGATGCTGGCAGCCAGCTTCACATAGATATAGAACAGGCAGCAAGCAGCAGGACCACACCACTAACCATAAAGAGCATTATAAATTACTGTAGTTCACAAACAAGTTTTCAACATACTCACATTTCCCACAAATCTTATTTTCTGTTAAAGGACTAAGGTAAGAATCTCTCTTGTCTTACCAAAGGAATTGAATACAGACAGTTTCCCCCCCAAAACTACTAAAGCATATATATGAAAATACTTAACTACTTTTCAAGAATTTAACCATTATATAAATTGGTTTGCAAAAACTGAGAATTATATTTAACCATATTCTGCTCTGGTTACCTAGTGCCCTCTGACAAGAATATACCACAAGTGGGATGGCCTTAACACACAGGAGTTTATTCTCTCATAGCTTGGAGGCTTTAAGTCCAACTTCAAAGTGCCAGGCTCTAGGGGCTGTGTGAAAGCCCCTCTCAACCTTAGGCTTCAGCTCTGCCTCTTGCTCCCAGCCCACAGAAGATAAAGACATCCCTTCATTCAGGCAGCTATGGCTCCTGAGGCTAACAAGCCCCAAGGTCGTCATATAAAATGGCACATCCTGATATTACCAAACCACATGGCAGGCCATTAATTCAAGTCCATTGTAAGTCCCAAGGTAGGCAGAGCATGGCAGGCTGCTGCACAACAACATGACTACATGCAGGGTGCAAGCATGCCATAAGCTAGAGACCACTCCCTCCCAGGGCTGCTGTTCATATACAGGAAGCAGACCACATCCCTAAAGCAGCTATTCAGCTGCTTGTGGTAGATCCCACCATGGAGTGGATTGCCAGTCTCATCGTGGGGAATAACTACTACCAGCTGCCCAGCCACTCAACCAGGTCCAGCCAAGTTGACACACAAACATAACCACCACATTTGCTTAATAGATAACAAAATTGGGGAAAATGAAATTCAGTCACTTTCAACTATGAACAATTTTGTTCCCCAGGGGTCATATGGCCATGTCTGGAGACATGTGTGATTGTCACAACTGGGATAGGGGGCAGTTCTGTTTCCATCTAGTGAGCAGAGCCTAGGGATGCTGCTAGATATCCTACAATGCACAGGATATTCCCCACAAAAAAGGATTATCTGGTCTGAAATGTCAATAGGGCCACAGTCATGAGATCCTAGTAAGGGAATGGCAATCTGTCACAAAGTGATATAGTCCTCTCTCTGAATTGTCCACTACCCCAATTCCTAATGGTACCAGCAAATCACCCTCAAGTGTAACCAATCAAAAAATTAGAGGAATTGTAAAGTGGTACAATTTGCTGGAAGAAAATTCTCTTTCTCTCTTTCTCTACACACACACACACACACACACACACACACACACACACACACATTTTACCCATTGCCGTGGAATCGATTCCGACTCATACTGACCCTATAGGACTGAGAAGAACTGCCCCATAGGTTTCCAAGGCTGTAAATCTTTATGGAAACAGACTGCCACATCTTTTTCTGCATACATATGTATATGCATATGCATATGCAATACATTTTAAACTTGGATATTCTTTGACCCAGTAATGCCACTTCTAAGACATTATCCCAAGTTAAAAATTAAATAAACACACATATGTTCAAAGATATTCATTGTGGTATTCTTCAGGCATCACCCTCCCTGCCCTAAAATTTAAAACAAACAATCTTAATATCGAGCAGGAGAATATTAAGTGATTTATGGTACAATCATTTAATGAAATGAAATTCTATGTAATCTTTTTTTTTTCCCCTCAAGGATGAGGTGGATCCACAACAAGCAGCTAAATAAAAGAAGCCACTTAAGAAAAAAACTGTAAGAAAAAGAAGGGAATAGAGAAGAAACCTGTAGATGAAAAGAAACTTAAAACACATAATCAAGTTTAAAGCAATAGGTAAGACTCAACTATTACCTAAAGATACAAATTTAAGTGACCAAACCACAAAGAAACTCAAGAATTTCTTTCTAAAATGGTAGTACTTTTGGAGGACGGAAGAAGGCTGTGATTGGGATGGAGCACAAATTTGTCAAGGGAGAATTCTAACAAGGTCACATGTAGGACAGATACTAATAGTCTCATTTTAGAGTTCAGGAAAAGTGAGCTTCTTAGGGGGTTTGAGTAACTTGCCACAATTACACAGTAAGTGGTAGGTGGAAAGTTCAGTTACAGGTGATCTAACTACAAATTTGAGCTCTTGCCCAGAGATTAACTGTGATTTAACAAACCTTTCATAATTATTATTTTTTAAAGGCATAACTTGCAAAAACTAATGTGCACAAATTATAAATCATGAGTGTAGAATTCCATGAATTCTGCATATAAAACACTACTATTTTATTTTGTTTTGATAGGTTTAAATGTCCATCTAAAGAGAGGAACGCATAACATCTTTAACAGAACATCCTTGCCAGCAGAAAGCCTTGTTGACAATTTAAGATTGATAAGGAAGGCATTTCAAAGACTGCAGTAGGGAGCTTTTCCTGGAGCTGGGAAAAGGAAGGCAGGAACAAAGCTTCCTAAGTAAGCTCATGTTGTAGTTTTCTTCTTTTTACTAACCAAAATAAAAATTTCCATGAGGACTTTTGAAGAAACTCAAGACATGGCCCTGGGAAGTGGGAGATGACAAAGCAGCTTCTCCACAGAAAGACATGCAGGATAGTGAGCTCTCAACATAAAAACATGCCAGTTTAGCTAATAAAGGGGAAAGCTTTGATAGTATTCTGGGAAGGCAGAAGCAGACACACAAGCTCTAGCTGTGTGAATTAACAGCTTTTCTTACAGCAATAAGGAAAATTAGAGTGAAAAGGTTATTTGATGATAGTTAGGGTATGTGAAATTATTTGAAACTGTGCCTAAGAGTAGGCTAACTCTTTTAAGTCTATACCATGTAACATCTAGACTTGGATTTGTTATGTAAATAATAATAATTATAACATTAATTAGTAGATATTTATGTTGCTGTTTTAACAATGAATTTTTATAATAATCATATTAAGAAGAATAATAGGTAACATTTATTGAGAATTCTGTATTAGTCACTTGTTCTAAGAGGTTACATGTATTATTCATTTAATCTTCACAGCCACTGTCAGAAGTAGGTAGTTAGATCCTGTTTTTCAGATGTGGAAACCAAGGGATACACAGTGGCAGAGCTGGAATACTGACACCACTGTGTGTTTGCATTTATCCTCTGCTTGCAGTTACTTGGCAGTCAATCTGCCTACTGGGTCAATCCTGCTGTAAATTAATACTTCAAATTCACATGATGAGCAGCAACCTTAATGGCATTTAGGAAAAACTAAAAGCTCTCTAGATGAGGGGCATTAGTGGTTCAGTGGTAGAATTTTCACCTTTATGTGGGAGATCTAGGTTTGATTCTCAGCCAGTGTACTTCATATACAGCCACCAACTATCTGTCCGTAGTGGCTTGCATGTTGCTATGACACTCAACAGGTTTCAGCAGAACTTCCAGACTAACACAGACTAAGAAGAAAGACGTGGTGATATGCTTCTGAAAATCAGCCAAAGAAAACCCTGTGGTTCACAAATGTCCAATCCCATGTGCAGGGGGTTGCAATGACCCAGGTGCCAATGTGACAGCAACTAACAAGAGCTCTCTGAAGGGAATGCCTATCTGAATCAGTTCCATTTCAGGGAAGGAAAGATCAGAAGTAGGCTTGACCTTTAAATTTAACTTGCTATAACTCTTTGACTCATTATATTCCAAAGATATTTGGAAATGCATCTGGATAGATTGGCCTGTAAACTGTAGGTTTCTCTATTGCAGTGCTTGGCACATAGCTAATGTTCAATAAGTACTTTTTTGAATGAAAATGAAAATAAGTACATTAGATAACAATCTCAGAACACTCAGGAATATTTGTATAATCTGCCTAACACCAAGGATGTCCAGGAAATTCCTTGAGGCCTCTTTCTTTTAAATAGTAGTCACATTCATTGTCAAAAAGAACTATTCAAGATCTATCCTGAAGTACAACACTGTCAATGATAGGATAATGGTCACACGCCTACAAGGAAGACTAGTTAGTATCACTATTATTCGAATTTCTGCGCCAATCACTAATGCCAAAGAAGAAATTTAAGACTTTTACCAACCTCTACAGACTAAAATTGATCAAAACATGTAATTAAGATGCATTGATAATTACTGGTGATTAGAATACAAATGTTGGAAACAAAGAAGAAGGATTAATAGTTGGAAAATATGGCTTTGGTGACAGAAACGACATGAGAGATTACATGACAGAATTTTGCAAGACCAATGACTTACTGCAAACACCTTTTTCAACAACACAAACGTCAACTATACACATGAACCTTGCTAGATGGAACACACAGAAATCAAAATGACTACATCTGTGGAAAGAGACAATGGAAAAGCTCAATATTATCAGGCCAGGGGCTGACGGTGGAACACAATATCAATTGCTCATATGCAAGTTTAAGGTGAAGCTGAAGAAAATTAAAGTAAGTCCATGATAGCCAAAATACAAACTTGACTATATCCCACCTGAATTTAGGGAGCATCTGAAGACTAGATTTGCTGCACTGAACATCAAGATCAGATGGGTCATGGGATGGTATCAAGGACATCATACATGAAGAAAGCAAAAGGTCATTAAAAACAGAGGAAAGGAAAAAGAAAAAAAGACCAAAATGGATGTCAGAAGACATTCTGAAACTTGAACAGAGAGTAGCTAAAGTGAATGGAAGACATGACAACATAAGAGTGGAACAGATGATTTCAAGGAGCAGTTCAAGAAGACAAAGTCAATTATAATGAAATGTTCAAAGACCTGGAGTTAGAAAACTGAAAAGGAAGGACACACTTGGCATTTCTCAAGCTGAAAGAACTGAAGAAAAAAAATCAAGCCTTGAGTCGCCTTACTGAAGGATTCCATGGGCAAAATATTGAACAAAGCAGGAAGTATCAAAAGAAGATAGAAGGAATATACAGAGTCACTATGTCAAAAAGAATCAGTGAATGTTGAACCATTTCAGGAAGTAGTTATGATCAAAACCCAATGATAATGAAGGAAGAAGTTCAAGCTGCACTGAAGGAATTGGCAAAATACAAGGATCCAGGAATTGACAGAATACCAACTGAGATGTTTGTACGAATGGATGCAATGCTAGAAGCACTTGTTTATGCCAAGGAATTTGGAAGAAGTTGGCCAAGTGACTGGAAGAGATCCATTTATGTGCCTACTCCAAACAATGGTGTATTGCTGAAGATAGATTGTGGAAATTACTGAACAATATTAATATCACACACAATTAAAATTTTGCTGAAAATAATTCAAAAATGGTTGCAGCAGTTCATCAACAGGGAACTGTAGAAATTCAAACTGCCTTCCGAAGAGGAAGGAAAATAACAGATGTTACTGCTGACATCAGATGGATCTTGGCTGAAACTAGGAAATACCAGAAAGATGTTTACCTGTGTTTTATTAACTATGCAAAGGCATTTGACTGTGTGGATTGCAACAAATTATGGACAACATTGTGAAGAAGGAGAATTCCAGAATACTTAATTGTGCACATGCAGAACATGTACATAGAACAAGAGGTAGTCATTCAAATGGAACAGTAAGGTGTCAAGGTTGTATCCTTTCACCGTATTTATTCAATCTGCATGCTAAGCAAAAGGTGAACTATATGAAGAAGAACACTGCACCAGGATAGGAAGAAGACTCTTTAACAACCTGCAATATGCAGATGACACAGCCTTGCTTGCTGAAATTAAAGAGAACTTGAAGTACTTACTGATGAAGAACAAAGACTATACTCTTCAGTATGGATTATACCTCAACATAAAGAAAACAAAAATCCTCAAAACTGGACCAAAAAGCAGTACCATGATAAATGGGAAAAAGACTGAAGTTGTCAAGGATTTCATTTTACTTGGATCCACAATCAATGCCCATGGAAGCAGTAGTAAAGAAATCAAATGATGTATTGCATTGGGCAAATCTGCTGCAAAAGACCTCTTTAAAGTGTTCAAGTGCAAAGATGTCACTTCAAAGACTAAGATGTGCTTGACCTAAGCCATGGTATTTTAATTGATGGTGCAGTGGTTAAGGCACTGGGCTGCTAACCAAAAAGTCGGCAGTTCAAACTCACCAACTGCTCTGTGGGAGAAAGAAGAGGCAGTCTGTTTCCATAAAGATTTGTAGCCTTGGAAACATGGGGCAGTCCTACTTTGTCTTTTTGGGTCCCAATGACTTGCAATCAACCTCAGTTTATTATTTATTTATTTATTTATTTATTTAATGCGTGTGAAAATGGGACAATGAATAGAGTAGACTGAAGAGGAACTGATGCTTCTGAATTGTTGGTATTGGCAAAGAATATGAACTATGCCATGGACTGCCAAACTAATGAACAAATCTGTCTTGGAAGACGTACAACCAGAATGCTCCTTAGAAGCAAGAAACATAGTGAGACTTCATCTTACTTATTTTGGACATGCTATCAGGAGGGACCAGCCCCTGGAAAAAGACATCATACTTTCCCGATCCAGATTTCAACAAATTTTTTTTTAAGGACATGGAAAAACTAATTACTAATTTCATATGGAAAGGAAAGAGACCTTGAGTAAGCAGAGCACTTCTCAAGAAGAAAAACAAAGTGGGAGGTCTCACACTCCCAGATCTTAAGAATGACTATATAGCCACAATAGTCAAAACAGCATGGTATTGGCACAATGATAGACAGATTGACCAATGGAACAGAATCAAAAGCTCAGACATAGACCCATCCATCTATGGACAACTGATCTTTAACAAAGGCCCAAAGCCCATCAAATG
>NW_006921641.1:11085372-11089401 GCF_000298275.1 Orycteropus afer afer
TAGATTGCCCAACCTTCCTTCCAAGGAGTGGCTGGTGGGTTTGAACTGCCAGCCTTCTGGTTAGCAGTCAAGTGCCTTAGGCACTATGCCACCAGAGCTTAGGCTAACCTATAGATAGGGATAAAAAGAAGGATGGCTGAACAGAATAGAGAGGAAGACAAGAAAAATGAAGGGAGTATGTAGATCAGAGAACCAATAATGAGGATAATAGAAATTTGGCCAAAATTTACATAGGTAATTGTCTTTATTTTCAGCTTGCTAGGAGTCTCTACCGTCCTGAAAGGTGAAAATGTAATTAAGATGTAGAGCTTCACCACACACATACTTAAACACATCATCTTCCATTAAAAACATCTTCTGAAATAAAAGTGAAGAAAATCAAGAGAATTTTTTAAATCCATGCTCCCCCACCCCCAGCTTTTATCAACCCAGTTATTTTGGGTGGCAATTCACTAAAAAGTATAAGATATGTCAGTGTCGGGGCCATATGTTGAAAGTCAACAGGATTCATTTTCTTCTAGCATGCTGTATCTTTTATTGGCAGGTTTTTTTAGTAAGATCTGTCATCTGGAATAGCTCATTCTGCACAGTTGATGATTTTCATAGGTTATGTTTTCAGGCTGAATCATAATCTTTTGTAGTCATAATCTGCTGAAATTCTCATCACACTCATACAATATTTAAATCATTTTGTTGTTTTTTTTTTTCCAAAGTGTAATATAGGAGTTTTTTCCCCACCCTCATAATTAAATCTCTGTCAAACTATCTTGGCAGAATCTTTAATTATGGGAGGGGGGAGGTAATTAAGTATTAGAACTTAAAACTTCAAATCTACCAGAGTTGTGAACTTAGCATTTTATGTATTCTTAACAAAGGTTGTCTGCATCAGCCAAAGAAGTTCACAAATGTTACATTGTGTGACTTGATTCTGATTTATGGTTAAGGTTGTTAGAACTTGTATTTTGTGTAGCCCTTGCTACACATGTGCATTGTAAATATTGCATAAGAAAAAGGGAATGCAATATCCATAAAAATAATTGTAGGCTATTACATAATCAGAAGTTTGTGTCTATTCTTTATTAGGCTAGTTACATTATACCAAGTAACATATGTAGTGAATAAAAATAGGTAAGCTCTAGAACTATATTTCTTTTTATGCTTTCTTTAGATTTAAGATTTTAATTGCTATAACTAGGGATCATATTTCTTTTTAAAAAATTAGTAGAAAAAGTAGGGTCCACTTGAGTAGAAGAACTCATTTACATTATCATTAAATATTTTATTTATATACTTATATAGTTATATGCACAAACATGATATGTACACACATTATTCTACACAGTATGTATATATACAGTATGTATATATATTTATTTTTTATTTTAAAGCAGATTATAACTCAATATATACTTTGTTCCGAGCAATGTGCTAGAACGCAGGGAAATACAAAGGTCAATCAGACCACAGATACTATAAGGAACTTTAATCCTTATAACCATCAGCTCTCCCTTTCTCTTTGTGCTGCTACTGTATACAAATTCACTTCTAGACTACTGCAGTTCTGTTTAACCTACATGCCCTGTCTCCATGTGCCATTCCCAGTGAAATCTTAAGGTACCATTTTGATTATACCTTGCCTTTGTTTTAAAACCGCAAATGCCTTTTTGTTGTTATATTCATTAGTTGTCTTTGAGTCCACTGTGATTCATGGTGATGTTTTATGTATAAAAATAAAATTTTGCCCAGTCCTGTTCCAAAAATGCCTTTTTGCATATACTAAACGAAGTCTGAACCTTTTAACATGGAATTCCACACTCCAGAATCTTGTTTTCCCTGAAACAGAAATCAAACTTTTGTACCTGTAGGCCTTTCCTCAAACTTCACTCTTCCTGGAGGTGATAGTTGTATAAGGCCACATCTGATGGATAAGATTTCAAAAGGTAGAGACTGTAATGCAGAGTATTCCAGATGTTGGGAGACACAAAACCATATATTATAAGACATGTAAAGGCTAATTGTTTAGTATAGTTGGAGTGTAAGGTTCATGTAAGTGAATAGAAGTACAGAGGGACAACATAATTCTTACAAGTTTTTAGATTCTAGTACCTGCCTTTCTACCTACCTACATACTTAGTACCTGTGGTGGTTTTAAAACATAACTATAAATTAATTGCTGCCTGAACTTTCAGGAGGTGAAGCCCACCTCCTCTTTTATTACATGTGGGCTGAATTTAAGTTATTCACTTCTAATGAAGTAAATAAAGAGGAAGCAGAAGTGTGAGATTTTAGACACTAAGTCATAATAGGTACTGCGGTTTCCTCTTCCTCACTGTTTCTTGGACAGCTTATTCTAGAGAATTCAAGTGCCATGCTGTGAGGATACTCAAGCTGTCTATGGAGAGGTCCATGTGGTGAGGAACTGAGTACTCCTGCTAACAGCCATGTGAGTGATCCATCTTGGAAGTAGATCCTTCAGCTTCAGTCAAGCCTTCAGATGACTACAGCCCCTGCTGATATCCTGACTCCAAGTACATGACAGACCCTGAGCCACAACCTCCCAACTAAATGAATCTTCAATTCCTAACCTAGAGAAACTGTGAGAAAACAAGGTTTATTGTTTGAAGTCACTAAGTTTTGGGATAGTTTATTATTCAGCAATAGATAAGAAAACAAATTCCTATTGATAAATGTCTAGCAGCAAAAATGTCAACAGCTTTAGAAATAACTATAAATCTTTATGGCAGCATTCCCAAACAGTGTATTAAAGAATAAAGGGCCTCAACTTCGGGAATCACTGATATGATTAATAAGCACAGTGAGGACATACACTATAGTTATCATATTTACCACTATATATTTCTTTAACATCAAGCACAGTGCTAGACTCATAGTTATAATTCAATAAATATTTATTGAATGGATAGATATAGACTCCTTTCCAAAAAGATTGCTCTGAAGGAGATTTTCTTACAATATCATATTTTGCATGGTGCTGGTTTTCTTAGTAAAAGGTGAGAGCAGCCAGGGCAAATGGACAGAGAATATAATTCCCTGTAACTCTCTCCTTAGGAGCTCTGGTAGCATAGTGCCTAAGGCATTTGATTGCTAACCAGAAGGCTGGCAGTTTAAACCCGCCAGCCACTCCTCGAAAGGAAGATGGAGCAATCTACTTCTGTAGTGATACTGCCTTGGAAACCCAAGGAGAGGTTGCTATGAGTTGAATCCGACTCAAGGGCAGTGAGTATGAGTTAGTATAACTCTCTCCATTCAATGTATTGCTTTTATTTATTTAAAAAATTTTACTGTAAAATAAGATACAAATACAGAAAACCACATGAAAATATTTTATAGCTTAGTGAATTAGTAAAAGACAAACACAGTTGAAAGAACCATACAGCTACCCCAGAAGCCCTTCTAAGCCGGATGTGTGTGTGGATGTAGCTTCCTTTCCATCATCTAATAAAAGAAAGAACCAGACTATTTAGGCTTAGAAAAAAGAGGAGAGATTAAAGGAGAACCAGACCCAAGGGTAGATGCTGACATGGCCAGGATCTCATAAGCAGAGTTCCTATAACACTGTGATTTGGCTGCTAGCTGTAATGACTGTGGGTGAGAAGCAGCAGTGGAATGACAGGATGGCAGAAAGGCAGACTCTCAGTGTGAATCACTGAACCTATTATCTTTCCTTTCTTGTTAAATGAATGGAACAAAAGAGGAATGAATGGAATTTTCAAGTGAAAGATATGATGGTAGTAGCAGGTTCAGATCTCAAACTCATAAACAATATGAGACAGCACTTTTGCTTTGTAGATTTTAATTTGGAGTAGCTTTATGTTACACTGCCTACTAAAGTTTAAAGTGACTTCATTTGTTAATGTTATTGTCTATAAGTGATTTTTGATAGTGTGCTAATGAGGTAAGTAAGTTGAGCTTTTACTGTTTGTCATCAGTATAATTGTTTTTATTGAAATTATGAATTTCCTAGAGCTCTGGTAGCATAGTGGCTAAGACACTTGCCTGCTAACCAGA
>NW_006921641.1:11089501-11090199 GCF_000298275.1 Orycteropus afer afer
CATGAACAGACATATGTACACCTATGTTCACTGCAGCACAATTCACCATAGCAAAGAGATGGAAACAACCTAAATGCCCATCAATGGATGAGTGGCTAACCAAATTATGGTATATCCACACAATGGAATACTATGCCACACTAAAGAACAATGAGGGATACGCGAATCATCTTGCAATGTGGATGAACCTGGAAGACATTATGCTGAGTGAAATAAGTCAATCTCAGAAGGACAAGTACTGTATGAGCCCATTACTGTAAAAAGAGAAGGTTGGGAAAGGGAACTCACCTAGTAGGTTACGGGGATGGGGAGGGAATGGGAGGGATTAATTTAGGGCTAATTGGGGCTTACACACTGACATGGGTAGGGGCAGGGATATACGGGAAGGATATATGACCACCATGATATAACATTGGGAAATGAGAGGACACCGAACTGTGCACATAAGAGATAGACGACAGATGCTAAAACCAACCAATGTGTCCACAATATCACATTTCCATTAACAACAAACATTAGGCTATATAGATAAACACATAAACACCTGAGATGATCAGACAGGGGTCAGTGAATAGAAGTATATTCTAGACCAAGGATAGACTCAGCTGAGCCTAATCTTGTACAGACACCAGTAATACAAAATACCTGCAGTCCTTACAGAAACAATAGAAGACAGACACAGAGTAATCCCTCACAGA